>NC_085988.1:84157611-84290111 GCF_030014385.1 Trichomycterus rosablanca | reverse complement strand
TATAGCTGTGTGTGTGTAGTGTACAGTTGTGTATAGCTGTGTGTGTAGTGTACAGTTGTGTATAGCTGTGTGTGTGTAGTGTACAGTTGTGTATAGCTGGGTATGTGTAGTGTATAGTTGTATAGCTGTGTGTGTGTAGTGTACAGTTGTGTATAGCTGTGTGTGTGTAGTGTATAGTTGTGTATAGCTGTGTGTTTGTGAACAGCTGTGTGTAGCTGTGTGTGTGTAGCTGCGTGTAACAGAACCTGTTGAGCAGGAACGTATCATCACTGCAGGTCAGAGCCTCCAGCAGAACCTTCTTCTCTGAGACGGCGGGGGAGGAGTGAAACTTCATCCAGATGAACTCCCACACGTCCTCGTCCATCAGAGACACGCCCGTGCAGTACACGATGTCCCGCACGTTAGGGGGGATCCTATAGGGTGCAGACATCGGGTTCATTTATACACCATATTACAGCATATCTACGGCCCTACCTAATTCACGACTGTAAAAATTATCTACGCACGTGATCATCTCGTAGTCTGTGCTTAAAAGAACAAGCCAGGGTTACATTAGCAATCCTACAGCAATTCAGTTAGCAATCAGTTAGTCAAAATGTCCAAGATGTGGAAATAACTATGCGGGTAACTATGCATTCCATAAAAAACCTATGTTTTAGAATTTACCATCCAACAAGCTCATCATCATGTGTCCATATACTTTTGGTCATACAGTGCGACTGGTAAAATAATAAATGGTGATTCCTGTACCTGTTCTTGTTGCTGGAGATCCACTCTGAGATGAGCGACATGGCCTGTCGGTGGCAGTGCTTATTCCCAAAACTGCACGCCAGCATGATCACCTCCCTCTGTAACTCCCTGAGAGAGAAGGAGCAGAATGATAATCATCAGGAGGAGGAGGAACGTCCTTACTGACGCCTGCCGTGTTACAATTCAGAGAGGGTTACACCGGGTGTAGTCTGGGTCGCATCTTATTTTAGCAGTGAGGACGTCCACACTCACTCAGTCTGATGGGCGGCCAGCGGGAAGGAACCGTCCACGTTCACGCTCGGCCAGACCAGCTTATGGTACCTCTGTTCCACCTGCTTCAGGACGTAGTTCTGCAGGTAGAGGAGAGAGAGAGAGAACCAGGATCTCAGTGAGGTCTGATGATTCAGCAACAAGGATCAGATCTGATAATGTGTGGGAGGACGTGACTGATGAGGACATGAACCCCTTCCCTTAATATTCAGATATGCTTAAAATGTCCCCTCAAATATACTGATATAATAATAATAATAATAATAATAATAATAATAACAATGATAATAATAATAATAATAATAACAATGATAATAATAACAATATTAATAATAACAATAATAATAATAATAATATTAATAGTAATAACAATAATAATAACAATGATAATAATGATAATGATTACTGATAATAATAATAATAATAGTATTTAATAATAATAATAATAATAATAATAATAATAATAATAATAACAATAAATAATAATAATAATAATAATAATAATAATATTTAAAGCACTTTCACAATGTGCTTCACAGGTGACAGCAAAATAATAAAATTCTAATAATAATAATAATAATAATTATTATTATTATTATTATTATTATTATTTCCCCCTTTTTAACCAAAGTTTAACAAGCTGACTGCAATATAATACAAATGTAGAAATAAGCACTTAACCCTTTTAAAGCCTAAACCACCAAAACATTGCCCAAAAAAATCTAATGTTTTGAAACTGGAGTGTTTATTTGACTTTCTGTGAAATACAAAAAAAAAAAAAGAAAATAAATAAATTAACTAAAAGTTTGCAAATATGAGTTTTGTTTTGTATCATATTTGATACATCAAGATTTAATGTATTCATTTTTTTATCTATTGTTCACTGCATTTTTTTTTTTACAAACAAAAATCTACCTACTTTTTAACCCCTTTCCCTTTTAAGTTCCTTTAGTTTTTTGAACTTAAGTAATTTAAATAAAAAATCAACCAGAGGGGCAGGAGACAAGTGTCAAATTGTGCACATCAAGTTTTTCAGAAAACAATATACAAACTGATGATGTAGAGGTCTCTAAAACTCAGGTATCAAATATGATACACTTGGCATTATAGGGTTAATACACAGAATAAATTTTTTTTAAAAAGTGCAAATGCAGCATTAAAAGAGGTAAAAGCAAAAAAAGGAAACAATATAAAAATGCAGGTGCACGTGATAAATCATTAAAAGCTCATTTAAACAGTCCTGGGTTCGATTCCCAGGTGATTGCCCAGGTGCTTCCTGAATTTTGCCCAGTGAATTGAACCCACCGCAACCCTGACCAGGATAAAGCGCTGGTAAAACAGACACTGAATGAATAAATAAATGAATAAATGCTATGCAAAGCTTTACTGTGCTAAACACGTCTTATTAATTAAATAGGTCCCGGTATTCAATGTCAGGCTGAAGGTAAGTGTTCACGGCTGGAGGCGACCACCTTCTTCCACGTCCTTGAACAACTCCCCTACAGAACCGTTACTCCATTTTCAGTTAGGAGGATTTGTGTTCGCTGCCCTTGGATTATATTTACATTTACATTTTCAGCATTTTACATTTTCATCTAGAGCGACTTACAGAAGTGCTTCCATAGTGAACGTTACCTTACTCTAGTTTAACAGTCCAAGAACACAGATCTGCTGAAACCCTGTTAGAACCAAAGTGTTCCGAAGCTCGTTTCACCACTTGGGTGCCAGTACAGAGAAGAACCTTGATGCTGATGCTTGTCTTCCTTGAGTTCTGGGTGGAGGATCAAGTCGAGTGAGACTAGTGGCTCTGAGGTTGCGTGGTAAAGAGTGGGGTTTGATTAGACCTTGAAGGCAGCTTGGTGCTGGTCCATTTTTGTAGGCACTTTGTAGGCAAGCATCAGTGTTTCAAACTAAATGCGAGCAGCTACAGGAAGCCAGTGAAGAGAACGCAGCAGTGGGGTGATGGTGTGGCAGCAGTGGGGTGATGGTGTGGCAGCAGTGGGGTGATGTGGCAGCGTTTAGGTTTGTTAAAGACCACCCGAGCAGCTGCATCTTGGATGAGCTGTAAGGGTTTAATAGTGGACATAGGAGCTCCAGCCAGGAGGGAGTTGCAGTCGTCCAGCCGTGAGATTACGAGTGACTGGACCAGAATCTGAGTAGCTTCCATGGAGAGAAATGGCCAAATCTTCCTGATGTTGTAGAGGTTCCTACAAGATTCGGCCATGACTGGTGGAGGATAAGGGAATGGAGGGTAGACACAACCCTGAAGGGCATGGTAAATAGTATAATGGAAAGGGTACTCTGTCCCACTGACAATCCCAGTCCATGGATCAGAAGACACAACAAATGCTGGAACCGTCCTCCCATGAACAGAGTAGCATACAGGAGCTGGTAGCTATCGTCCCAACTCTTAAATAATCTCAACCCTACGTTTAGACTGAATCGCTGATCATTCAGCACCCATGTTCACACCGGAAGCGTCATCACCGCTTGTGGGCATTTGGCTGACATGATTTAACTGACGCCGAGCAACTTTCACTGGCTAGTATCTACAGAGCATGTACAAAAATCTATTTAATCACAAATCAGACGTGTTCACACTAAAAATGAAAATCCTGGAAGGAAATCGCTCGTCTATATATTTCATCCCTGTGTGGTCTATCACTGACTGTACATTCAACATGACACGAAAACTGTGTTCGTTCTCTGAACTGGACTCTTTTCTCATTCAAATTAAACTTATACAATGTTTTTAAATATTTGTATAAATATATTTATGTTTTTATGTCGAGCACCAGCACACCAAGTCAAATTCCTTGTATGTTAAAACTCACTTGACAATGAATGTGATGCTGATTTGATAGTGGACCTTAAAAGGAAACCCTCAATGCTGCTTCCCATCACAATATCCAACAGCACCGTGTCTGCTGTGGAGACCTTTAGGTTCTTGGGAACTACAGTTTCCAGTGATCTAAAGTGGGAGTCCAACACCAGCTCCATCCTCAAAAAGGCCCAGCAGGGGCCGCTCAGGTGGCGCAGCTGTAAAACACGCTAGCACACCAGAGCTGGGATTTCGAATACATCGTATCGAATCTCAGCTCTGCCATCCGTCTGGGCTGGGAGGCTACATGAACAAGGTTTGGCTGTTGTTCATCCAGGGTGGGAGCCGGATAGGGACCTCATAACTGATGCAATCACGACCTCTGCTGGCTGATTAATGGTGTCTGCACAGAGTAGAAGAACAATGCTGATAAGGGTGTGTCTCTCCGTGCACAAAGCTGATCCACATATGAACTCGCCTCGTGCAGGTGAAAAGATGCAGTCAGTACTGCACACGTTTCGGAGGGGGCGTGTGTTAGTTCACTGTCCTCAATCAGGACGGGGGTCAGCCCCCATAGAGAGAAAGCATAACGCACAATCAGGTAAACATTGGACGCACTAAAAATAGAAAGAAAAAGGGGAAAATGCATAAAAAAGGCCCAGCAGAGAATGTATTTTCTGCGTTAACTGAGGAAACTTGGTCTGCCACAGGAGCTGTTGATACAATTCTACACTGCAGTTATTGTACTGTAGTCTATCACAGTATGGTTTGGATCAGCCACAAAACAGGACAGATGCAGACTGCAAACAGTTGTGGAAACAGGAGAGAAAATAATCAACGCTCTCCTGCCCACCCTGCAGCACTTTTACACAACAAGAACCAAGAAAAGGGGGAGAAAATCTAATCACAGACTCCTCACATACTGTGTCATCAAACTCATTAATAACTACACGGGCAGACATAACATGATGAGCACTGACAGGTGACGTGAATAACACTGATTATCTCTTCATCACGGCACCTGTTAGTGGGAGGTATATTAGGCAGCAAGTGAACATTTTATCCTCAAAGTTGATGTTAGAAGCAGCGAGCAAGTTTGATGAGGACCAAATTGTGATGGCTAGACGACTGGGTCAGAGCATCTCCAAAACTGCAGCTCTTGCGGGGTGTTCCCGGTCTGCAGTGGTCAGTATCTATCAAAAGTGCTACAAAAAAGGAACAGTGGTAAACCGGCGACAGGGTCATGGGCGGCCAAGGCTCGTTGACGCACGTGGGGAGCGAAGGCTGGCCCGTGTGGTCCGATCCAACAAACTGCTTAAGAAGTTCATGCTGGTTCTGATAGAAAGGTGTCAGAATACACAGAGCATGACAGTTTGTTGTGTATGGGGCTGCACAGCCGCAGACCAGTCAGGGTGCCCACGCTGACCCCTGTCCACCACAAAAAGCGCCAACAATGGGAACGTGAGTATCAGAACTGGACCACGGAGCGATGGAAGAAGGTGGCCTGGTCTGATGAATCAGGTTTGCTTTTACATCACGTGGATGGTCGGGTGCGTGTGCGTCGCTTACCTGGGGAACACACGGCACCAGGGTGCACTATGGGAAAAAGGCGAGCCGGTGGAGGCAGCGTGATGCTTTGGGTGACGTTCTGCTGGGAACCTTAGGTCCTGCCATCCATGTGGATGTTACTTTGACACGTAGCCAGTGGTGTATAGTAACGAAGTAATAATACTTCGTTACAGTACTTAAGTCGTTTTTTGAAGTACTTGTACTTTACTGGAGTATAAACATTTTTTGGCAACTTTCACTTTTACTCCACTACATTTTCTAAAGAAATTGTGTACTTTTACTCCGTTACATTCGCTGTATGTAAATTCGTTACTCGTTACTACAAAATGAAAGTTAAATGATGTGAGATGTGTGACGGACTGTGAGTGCTTGTGAGTTAGACGGTGGTTAAACACATTAATGCGCATGTGCAAACGTTCTCTAAACGCTATCGGAGTTTTCTAAAAGTGCGTCGTTCACCCAAAGACCGGCAAATATGGACATTTCAGAAGCTCCAACACACTGATGTAAGTTAACAATGATTAATAAAGTAAAGCTGCAGCATCAGCGGTTTTTCATATTATTAGCATTAACATTGTTCAGATATCTACCTTCCATTTCCAAAAAAGATTATTTAAATACAGCTTATTTTACTCAAATATTTTGATTTAAAATAATGGTTGAACAGATCATTAAGAGGATAAAAGAGCTGCACGTTTTGTTAAACTCTCTTGAGTTTTGCTTTAAATTAATTATGCCAAAATTATTTTTTTGTTATTGAAATACTACCCAAATAAAAAGATGGGACAGTATAGAAAATGCAAATAAAATAGATGCAGTGTTTCTTACATTTACATCGACTCACATTCTAAACACGTTGGAACAGGAACATTTAGGGCTAGTAATAAGTTAAAAAAAACAACTAAATATTGTCATGATTTCAAACAGGTGATGTGAACAGTTGATTATGATCATGAATTGGCACAAATCATGTTCAGATAAAAGGAAGAAAACAGGTTAATTGTTAAGGTGCTTTACAGGCTTAAAAGAACAATCTTTATATTTAAAATGACCGCTTCCATTTATACTAACAGCATTTACTTTTACTTCTACTTTTAATACTTAAGTACATTTAATATCAAATTATTTTTGATACTTAAGTTCATTAAACATCAGATACTTTTAGACTTTTACTCAAGTAATATTCTAAAAGGTGACTTTTACTTTTATCAAACTAAATTTCTGGTAAGATACTTGTACTTTTAAGCTCTAATTAAAAAAGAATGATGGTCGGTCACATTGTGGCATCCTATCGCTGCCGGTCTGCACATAGGCTTACTGATCAAGACAAAACCCAGAAACAGCAACACTCGACTAGAAGTTTGCTAACAAATCTTTTCTTAATGACAAGCGGGTCTCTGATGACACCCCGAAACTTCTCAAAGTACAAGAAGCTCAGATTCTGTGGGCCAGAGGATTTCTGGTGACCAGTATATTAGTTCAGAATTCGAGATGTATTCCTAGCATGGTCGTGATCTCTTTTACAAAATAATTAAGTCTCGAGAGCACGAGCTGTGTGGAAGCTTCACAAAAAGTTCAGTCCTCTATCAGTGTGTTCAGGAGTCAGCAAAGAAACGCCAGATCTTAACGAGGCTCCCTGATGAAAGGCCGGACCATAACTATCATCAACAGCAACCCTGACCATCAGGTAACACACACACACACACGAGTACATTAATATCTGGACTGTATGAAAAAACAGCAAAACCATAGACAACAAATATGAAAATAATAATAATAACAAAATGATAAACACAGCAATAATAAAGACAGCAATATCAAAATGCAATATTTTAAAAAATATTTATCTACTGCTTCTACATCAGTGGTAAATCCAGAAAAAAGCAAGGGTGCAAACAAAGGAACTTAAAAATATAAGAAAATATAAATAAAACAAAAGCAGAAATAAACATAGTTAAATAAAATAGATAAATAAAACAAAAGCAGAAATAAACATAGTTTATTTCCTGCAGAAATACGGTGGGGCACGGACTCCACGAGCTTGCGGAAATATTCTGTAGGCGATGAATGCCACACTTCCTGCAGAATGCTCCACAATTCTGTCGAATTCCATGGCAATCCAGATGTGTTGGGTAACGTCGAGATCTGGTAACTTATAATTTGGCGTCTCAGAAGAGGCCAATCTCGTCAGAATGACTGCAAGACAGGAACGGGTGTAACTCGTCAGACAGGAGGCACACATAGCGTTCACCCATCGGAGATGTTTGTAGACGTACCAGGGGTCCCACGGAACGCCAGCTAAACAAAAGCATAGGTGGTGCCGCTATGTGCGTAATAAATCAGTTTTGTTTTGCTTGGTTGCCCAACAGTATGTGGTATTTATGAAGTAACGTACGAAGTTCAGGTGTTCCATTGCTAAAAAGTGTATGTGCACTCTGGAAATAACCACTGTAATCATTTTAATTCTTTTATTAACTGAGGAAGGCAGAAGGTGCACAGTAGTCTTTAAATTGAGGGCTCAGGTAGTGCAGCAGCTTGGTGCATTAGCGCACTGCAGCTATTACCTTAATTTTGAGTCTCAAAGGCGTAGCAGGGCGCTTAACGTTTATTCACTGTAATTAGCATAAAATGAAGAGCTCAGACAGGACAGAATTGTATTTACGCTGTACTATGATGGCGAGAGCCTACCAGGCGACTATACTGTATTCAAACAAAAACCTTAGACATGTCTGTTAGCGCTACACCATTTGCCAACAGACTCCCCACGAGCTCTTCCTGCAACATCCCCGTCTGCAGTACTCAGTTTGGCCTGACAGTTAGAGGTGTAGATGGACGGAAATTGGAGTTCTATCTAAACAGCACTTTAAAGCAGTCTCTGCGCCTCATCAACTGTTACCCACTACACCAGGAGACAACACTTAAACGGATACTTGATACTCAGCTCTGAGCTGAGCCATTCAACTACTTTTTCTCTTGCTAGAGGAGGCGCAGATGAACAAAAAAGTGGAGTTCTACCTGAACTTTTTCGATAGCAAATGTTCAAATGTTACCCACTAGAGAAGACGCAGATGAACGGAAAGTGGAGTTCTACTCTGAGTCTTTTGAATTTTTGACACAATATCTAGTTTTCTGCTTGCTAGAGGAGGCGCCGATGAAAAGAAAGAGGAGTTCTCCCTAAACAGCACTTTAAAGCAGTCTCTGCGCCTCATCAATTGGTACCCACTACACCAGGAGACAAAACTTAAACTCAACTCTGAGCTGAGCCATGCAACTTCTTTTTTGATTGCTAGAGAAGACACAGATGAACAAAAAGTGGAGTTCCAGCTAAACAGCACTTTAAAGCAGTCTCTGCACCTCATCAACTGTTACCCACTACACCTGGAGACAACACTTAAACAGATACTCGGGACTCAGCTCTGAGCTGAGCCATTCAACTACTTTTTTGATTGCTAGAGGAGGCGCAGATGAACAGAAAGTGGAGTTCTTCCTGAACAGCACTTCAACAGCAGTCTCTGCACCTCATCAAGTTACCCACTACACCTGAAGGGAATGCTTTAAAAGCATATTTGGAACTCAGCTCTAGACTCTGGGTCTTTTGAATTTTTGACACAATGTTTAGTTTTCCTCTTGTTAGAGGAGGTGCAGATGAATAGAAAGTGGAGTTTCCCCCTAAACAGCACTTCAAAGCAGTTTCTGCACCTCATCAAATGTTACCCACTATACCAGGAGACAACACCTAAACAAATACTTGGGACTCAGCTCTGAGCTGAGCCATTCAACTACTTTTTTGATTGCTAGAGGAGGCGCAGATGAACAAAAAGTGGAGTTCTACCTAAACAGCACTTTAAAGCAGTCTCTGCACCTCATTAAATGTTACCCACTACACCTGAAGGGAACGCTTTAAAAGCGTGTTTGGGACTCAGCTCTAGACTCTGAGTCCTTCAAATTTTTGACACAATGTTTAGTTTTCCTCTTGTTAGAAGAAGCAACGATGAACAGAGAGTAGAGTTCCCCCTAAACAGCACTTTAAAGCAGTCTCTGCGCCTCATCAAGTTACCCACTACACCTGGAGGCAACACTTAAATGGAAACTTGATACTCAGCGCTGCACTAAGCCATATTTTCTTTGGTTTTCAGCTCTTTCATCTTCTGCAGTTGGGTTCATTGTCCAGTTTAGAAGGTGTAGGGGGACTCATGCCTCTTACAAGGGCCTCAACCCTCTATGACATTTCCATCATCAAGAAAAGCTTTAAGCACATTTGGATTTTGACCCCTCTGTGGGTCATAAATAATCGAAATAATCTACAGACAGAAAAACTAATGCATGTTAATGTAAACAATCACGTTTGACCTCCACGGCTGTCATTATGCTGGTGATAGATCACGCCGTACCGCCGCAGCGAGGAGAAGATCTAATTTGATCTTAAACGAGCGCTGAAAGGTCAGACGGGTTAATGGAGCTTCACCTACACTAAAGAAGCTGTAGTCCTCCGTACGGTCCAGAAGCTTGTCCAGCTGGTACAACGCACGGCTGGCAGCGTGCCAGGGTAGGAACTCGTCCTCCTCGGGTAGGTACGAGATGATCTGCAGCGGGATGGTCTGAGGGAGATACCCCGCCCTGCAGAGAGAGGAACACAGTCAGAGATACGGCAGTGAGGAGGAGATACGTTCTCACCAGTGGTCTCAGACATTTGGCACCAAGTGTTAATCAATACAGCTCAGTCTCTGGCTGACCGATGTGTGATTATTTTAGAGTTGCTGTTCATAAATAAAGAAGTGTCCTTCTTTTACTACATTAAACCACGTTAAGCTTTATTTTGAACCAGAAGCGTTTTAGACTCTGGGAGAAGCTGATTCTCATTCTCACCGTTTCTCAGAAGCTGGAGCTGTAACACAAGTTTAAAAGTGAAACAGGGAGGAGAATCCAGATAAACACAGATACATGTGGAGCTGTAACACTGGATCTGATGGGTATTCATGTCGTGGTCACTTTAATGGCATTTTACGACTCATGCCAAGAGCTGAGCAAAGCAGCAGTTTGCGCCACTCTGCTTAGTGTGAATGTAGCTTCACTAAGACTATTTATTTATTTTATTTATTTTGTTTATTTGTTTATTTTCTTATTGTGACTGTAGCTTCATTAATTTTATTTATTTATTTATTTATTTATTTGTTTGTTCATTTTCTTAGTGTGAATATAGCTTTACTATTTTTTATTTATTTGTTCATTTATTTATTTATTTTCTTAGTGTGACTAGCTTCAGTAATTTTTCTTTATTTATTTATTCATGTATTTATTTTCTTAAGGTACATGTAGCTTCATTAATTTTTATTTATTTATTTATTTTGTTAGTGTGAATGTAGCTTCATTAATTTTTATTTATTTATTTATTTTGTTAGTGTGAATGTAGCTTCATTAATTTTATTTATTTATTTTATGTGTGAATGTAGCTTCATTAATTTTATTTATTTATTTTCTTAGTGTGAATGTAGCTTCATTAATTTAATTTATTTATTTATTTATTTATTTATTTTCTTAGTGTGAATGTAGCTGCAGCAATTTATTTATTTATTTATTTTCTTAAGGTACATGTAGCTTCATTAATTTTTATTTATTTATTTATTTTGTTAGTGTGAATGTAGCTTCATTAATTTTTATTTATTTATTTATTTTGTTAGTGTGAATGTAGCTTCATTAATTTTATTTATTTATTTATTTATTTATTTATTTATTTATTTATTTATTTATTTATTTATTTATTTATTTATTTATTTATTTATTTATTTATTTATTTTCTTAGTGTGATTGTAGCTTCAGTAATTTTATTTATTTATTTATTTTCTTATGGTACATCTAGCTTCATTAATTTTTATTTATTTATTTATTTTGTTAGTGTGAATGTAGCTTCATGAATTTTATTTATTTATTTATTTATTTATTTTTTTTTTTCTTAGTGTGAACGTAGCTTCACTAATTTTATTGTCTATTATACAGAAGGATGGAGGAGGTCCTGACTGTTGACCTGGAAAATCTCGGTTTAAAGACACTCGGTTTAAAGAAACAGTGGCATATAAGAGATTATTTGTGATGTCATGTAGATCTATTTTTTACTCTCTGGCTGCGTCTGAAATCGCATACTTAAACAGTACGCACTAGATTGGAGGCAGTGCACAGTAATCGGGCGGTAAAGCAGTACGCTCTTTCAGTACGCAAGTGTGCAGTATGCACGTATTCGGACACATGACTGACACATATTTGATTTGTCCACCAAAAAAAGTGCAAATGGCGACTACAATTGATTCGGATTCAGTTGTTGATGTAGATCCTGCTGAAGCAGATCCAGGTGATGAAGCTCCTACCATCAGCTCACCAGAAATAAACTCACTACATCAACCAGAATCAAAAAAATAACAGAGATTTTAATATTTAATCTTAATCAGCCTCGATGAAGGTGTAAGAATAACATCAGAACCCGTGTCAAGGGGGTCCCAGAAATATTTTTTGGCTAATGTATAACCCTTCCACACCACCTCAAACCGCCAGCCTGGTAGCCCTTCTAAGGCTTGAATGAGGGTGCTGGACATCAACCAGAAAAAAAAAAAAATCATAGATTTGAATCATCCACGTTTCCCTGATGTTTTATTCCTCTTGTGTTTCCTACAATACCACGATTCTGCATCCTGATGCGCCAGTAAAAACGGTGAAACCCTAATCAGTGAACGTTTGTAGGCTTCTAAATGACGGATGATGGATTTCAGCTGCAAAATGTTGAATATAAAATCATCTGGCAGCTTTTACTGTTCGTCCGCTGGCTGGAAATAAAGCGGCGCTGACCAGAATAAATAATACTCATCTATCCTCATAATAACGAGGATGGATTTGGAACGGGGTGTATAACAAGCTCTCGGTCCCGTACGTTTGTGCGTTTTTACCTTTGGAGAGAGAAACTAATAATGTGCATTAATTAGCAGGCGGTCACGGACTGTTCCCCGAGCTCCGTGTGGTCATTATGTAGTAAGAATGAAGGCAGAGCTCGTACTGAGATTAATGCCGCTCGTGGAAATAAAGCCCTGAGCTGATGGTTTGGGAAAACGCAGTCAGAGGTGGCAGTGATTTGTTTCGGTCTAAGTATTTTCATCAACAGAGTAAAACAGAGTTAATTACAGAGTAAAACACAGCCGACGACGTCTACCGTCACCACACGTTATGGTGAACCATACACAGTGTGGAAATTTCACTGTTCTAACCTTAACCCTGCTAAAGTGGGATGCATTAGAGTGCTGACTGTGAGCCAGGCCTTTTATCTAACACTGATGTTCATGAGGCTGAATGGACTTGAATCTTGAACGCTGTCCAAACAAAGGAGACTGTTAAAGCAACAAGGAGCTCCAGCTTCATTAATATTAATGCTGATGGGTCTGGATTAAGATGTTGGGGAGTTGGGTGTCCATATACTTTTGGTCATTAAGTGTTCTTAGGTGGACTAAACTGGCTTTTTGTTGATGGTTATGAGGTACAGTCCAATCTCTTGTGTTTTACTGGACACGCCTGGCCGTTTAGGAACAGTTCCTACACACAAACCACATCTGGTTCCAGAACTCTGTGCTTTATAAACCATCCACATACTTTTGGTGTCTCAGTGCAGCCCAGTTTTAGAGAGAAAAAATCTCCCTTCCAAAGAAAATAATAATAACTACAAAATATAGTAAAAAAAAACCCCTATAAAATAGGTGACCAAAAATAAACAAACAAATTAATAAATACATACAAATAAAAAAATTATATAAACTAAAAAACAACTGACAATATAAATAAATAAATAAATAAATAAATAAATAAATAAATAAATAAATAAATAAATAAATAAATAAAATTAAAAAAGTAACTCAGAAAAAAAATCTAAATTTTCAAAAATACCAAAAATGAATGTGATTTTTAAAAACTTATAAATAAAGTGAGAAAGTAAAAACTTCAAAATGTTCCTAAACTATAAAAGTAACTCAGAAAAAAATAAAAATTTCTAAAAATACCAAAAATAAAAAAGTGCCTAATAATAAATAAATAAATAAATAAGAAAACATATAAACTCAAAATAAATAAAAAAACTCAAACTCAAAATGAATAAAAAACTATAAAATAAGTGACCACAAACAAACAAACAAATAAATAAATAAAATAAAAAAACTAAACATTTCTATGAATTATAAAACAAGTGACAAATAAATAAATTAAAAAAGTAACTCAAATTTTAAAAATATCAAAAATAACTAAATAAATACAAAAAGTAAACAATGAAGTGAGAAAATAAACTTAAAATTTTAAATAAATAAATAAATAATAATAAATAACTATAAAACAAGTGAAAAAAAATTAAAAAGTAACTAAAAATAACAAAAATAAATGAGTGACCAAAAATAAATAAATACATACAATTTTAAAGTTATAAATAAACTCCAAAATTAAAAAAAATATATATAAACAAGTGATTCCATAGACTTTTATTGTGTTTTATAGAGCTTCATAGAGTTTTATAGAGTTCCATAGAGCTATAAACCCTGAACCTGCAGAACGTCTGAGGAACCCTTCAGGTTGGCCAGCCTCACTCACCTGGCCAGGTTGAAGACGTCGTCGATCAGACCTGCACGATTCCCCACAGAGATGATCTACAGAGAAAAAGAGACAGATCTAATAAAAAAAATATCAGGACACAGTGATGGAATAATAATAAAACAGAGCACAGATGACCACAGATTGTTTTGGCCGTTGAATCATTGTTGATTCTTGGCGCTACGATGGATAGCTTCTGTATGTTGTTCTGTCTTCTGTCATTCTAGTTAGTGTTGATAGATTAGCATTCATGATTTCTTTTATGTTGTCAATCCATCTTGTAGCAGGTCGACCTCTTCTTTGTTTTCTATTGATCTTGCAGAGCATTATGTCCTTTCCCAGTAAGTGTTCTCTTCTAACCTCATGCCCAAAGTATGCCAGGTGTAGTAAACAAAGTATGCCAGGTGTAGTAAACAAAGTATGCCAGGCGTAGCTTTGTTTTGGGCTTGATTTCCTCCATGCTGGACGTGTTGGTTCTTCGTGCAGTTCATGGAACTTTTAGTATTCTTTGCCAACACCACATTTCAAACTGATCTTCTTCCAGTCATGTTTCTTGATCGTCCAACTTCTGCATCCTTACATAACTGTTGGGAACATAACGCAATTCACTAGCCGTGTCTTTGTTTTTATCCTGATGTCCTTGCATTTCCAAACCTTGTCCACATTTTTGAAAGCAGTCTTCCCTATTGTGATTCTTCTTCTGATTTCCTCTGTGCTTGATGATGTCTTATTAATTATTGATCCAAGCAGACAAAAGCGATCTACTATGTCCAGCGTTTCTTCATCAATTTGGAATTCATCAGTATGTGTTTTGGTCTTCCTTAGGTTTAGACCAAGACCCATTTCCAGGCTACTCTTTGTGATCTTGTCAAGCTAAATTTGGAGGTCTTCTATACTTTCTGCCAGTATGGTTGTATCATCGGCATATCTGAGGTTGTTGGTAGTTCTTCCACCAAGCTTAATTCCATGGTGTTCTTCGTATATTCCTGCATCATTTGTTCTGCATAGAGGTCGAATAGCTGTGGAGATAGTATGCATCCTTGTCTGATGCCTTTTCCAATTAGAAACCATTCGCTATCTCCATGTTCTGGATTTCAGGTGTTTCAGCCACACACTTGGCTAACAGTTGTTGGAAGGAAGCTCATGGAGCAGCACAGCAAGAAGGTCCTGGGTTTGATTCCCAGGTGGAGCTCCGGTTTCCTCCCACAGCCCTGAGTGTGTGTGTGTGTGTGTGTGTTTGTGTGTGTGTGTGTTTGCCCTGTGATGGACTAACGACCGAGGTGTTTACATACTTTTGGTGGTATCGTGTATGTAGTTACTCACTCTGTGGTTGATCTTCAGCTGCTGGATGAGGAGCCTCCAGTTTTGGAGGTCGTAGTTCACCCGGAAGTACCCGGTCTGATTGATGTTGCCCAGCAACCACGTTCCCTCGTCCATGCGGCCCACTCGGTGTGTATCTGTGAATAAACAGGAAGAAATGAGGTGAAACTCACACACACACACACACACACACACACACACACACACACACACACACACACACACACATTCAACCACATGCTCGTACCATCACTGTCCAGGTTCAGGTTTGATCATAATCAGAGACACTGAGAAGTCGGTCAGTCTGATCTTTCATTGTGAAAACAGAACCGTGACGCATTTATAATAAATATTTCCTCTCTGTTTCTCATCTAGTTTAAGAGATGAACTCAGGTATCGTGAGATGAAATGATCCATAAAATAAAATCATGACATTCTTTTTCTGAAATAAATAGACGACGTTGTTCGGAGCGATATAAACATCGAGGCTCAGAAGATAATAGAATGAACCCGAGTGCAGAAGAGACCAGGAACTGAAAGAAAGGAAAAATAATAATTTTGTTTTCTATTTATTTCTGCATTTTCTCTCTTTTCTCCCTATTCAGCGTATTTGTGTTCCGCTGCTGGTGGATCCCTGATTGTAATCCCTGATTGCTGGTCTCCTCCGACCCGTGCTCAGTCCTTAGCGGAACCCTTTCTTATTCACCCATGCATTCTGCACAGGCGCCTCTCTATCTGCCAAGCAGGGTCCTTACACAGCGTTTAAAGATCCCACACACATAGTCCGGTCATCCCGCCCTAGCAGACATGGTAGCCAATTAGAGTCTGCTGCAGGCCTTGCCAATTGTGGCTGCTAAATGGCACTCAGCCACCTGGTTGCAACGCCGAGTTTCAAAACGAGGAGTTCAGAATCTCGGCGCTGGTGTGCTAGCGGAATATAACACTGCGCCACCTGGGCGATTTATAACTACAAAATATAATAGAAAACTAGGCCATGTAGAAAATACCTTAGGGAAAAGAAATAATAAACATAAATAAATAAATAAATAAATAAATAAATAAATAAAGTTAGAAAATAACCTTAAAAATTCTTAACGTATAAAACAAGTGACCAAAAATAATAATAATAATAAATAATAAAGTTGGGAAATTACCTCAAAAACTTCTAAAAAGTATAAAACAAGACAATATAAATAATATAAATAAATAAATGAAGTAAATAAATATAATAAATAAATAAATAAATTAATTAATTAATTAATAACATAAAAAAGTAACTCAGGGAACAGTTTTAAAAAAAGTAACTTAAAATATCTAAAACAAAAACCTATAAAACAAGTGACCAAAATAAATAAATACAATGAAATAAATAAATAAATAAATGGATAAATAAATAAATGGATAAATAAATACAATAAAATAAATAAATAATAAATAAATAATAAATAAATAATAAATAAATAATAAATAAATAATAAATAATAAATAAATAATAAATAAATAATAAATAAATAATAAATAAATAATAAATAAATAATAAATAATAAATAAATAATAAATAAATAAATAATAAATAAATAAATAAATAATAAATAAATAAATAATAAATAAATAAATAATAAATAAATAATAAATAAATAATAAATAAATAATAAATAATAAATAAATAAAGTAACTCAATTGCTGGTTTGATCGTACCTGTTTTATTGGAGAGCCAGACGACATTCTCGGTGGAAATGTGAGTGGAATTTCCTACCGCCAGGGTCAGTGGGATCTGCCACTGGAAACTGAAAAACAGAGAAGATCAGAAGAGTTGAGAGATTGACCCAAGGGTTTTATCAGCCTCTGATTTATACCTGAGCAGACGTGGAACTCATGGCAAGCCGTAGCCTAGTGGTTAAGGTACTGGTCTAATAATCAGAAGGTCGCTGGTCCAAGCCCCACCACTTCCAGGTTGCTGTTGGGCCCTTGAGCAAGGCCCTTAACCCTCAATTGCTTAGACTGTATACTGTAACTGTACTGTAAGTCGCTTTGGATAAAAGCGTCTGCTGAATGCCGAAAATGTAAATTTGGGTTTTTGTGTACCAAATAGAAAATAGAATAAATGTGTACAATGATCACAAAAATGATAATAAAAGTGTATGATGAAAGTGGACGGACACCATGAGTGACCATAAAAAAAAAATAAATAAATAAATAAATAAATTCAAAACAATGGGTGTAACAAACCCAGCTACTCAGTCCACCAGATCCCTCGTCCACATATTTAATTCTGTTCAGGTGTTCCAATGTCCAATTTCAAAGCTTTTGAGTCCTGTCTAGGCCGTTTCAATGGTGGGCGTTGAAATATTTGGTCCCTACCAGACGCCTAAGCCAACATGTCCTCTCTCATCAAAATATAATTTCAACCAAAAACACTATACGGCCAAAAGTATTCGGACACCCGACCGTGACCTTGTTGGACATCCCATTCCGTTTGTGTGATCTTTTCAGCAAGAACAGCAGCCGCTCTTCTGAAAGACTTCTCATGAGATTTTGAAGTGTATCTGTATGAATTTGTGGCCATTTAGTCAAAAGATGACAGCGTTTGTAGGATGGCCGGTTCATCCCAGAGCTGTTGAGTGGGGTTGAGGTCAGGGCTCTGTGCGTGACACTGGAGTTTCTTTATTTTATAGAGTTTGGAAGTATAATTTCCTCCATATAGCTGATTTATGACTCCTGTTATCGACTGCTGTGACTGAAACACATAAATCCAATGATTAGAAGGGAAGGGCACAATACTTTTTTCCATATAGTGTATCCGATTAAATTTCCGCCCTATGACTGTGTCCAGTCTGTAATATCTGGAACGTTTTACCCTCAGGAGCATCTGAGAGCACCAAAGTGGATCATTGATGGAATGAAATAATTGCAGATCTGGATTTTAACAGGAGTAAAAGCTGCAGATTGATCATCAGGCTCCACTGGACTTTGATTCTGGAACACTAATGACTGTAATTGCTCACTGGTGGGCGTGTCTGTACCCCTGAACGTTTTTGGAGTGCTGGGAGCGGGTTCGAATGGTCATGATAAGTAACATCGTTAGAGGATCATAGACCATAGAGAGCATAAGTAAATGAACCCTGATCATGTTGTCGTATTAGATACAATATATGACCAAAAGTATTTGGACACCTGACAGTAAATGTGTCAGAGAGCCCAGAATGACTTCTATACTCAGCTAGCTCTTCTGAGAAGGTGTCTGGTGAGATTTTGAAGTATTACTGAAGGAATTTGTGCCCATTCAGTCCAAACAGTCCTATATCCTCGTTGGACATCCCATTAGGAGATACCCTGGAGTTCTCCTCTCCTCCCTATGTGGCCATACTTTCATTCTTTTGCAGTGGTAGCCTAGTTGTTTAGGTACTGGATTAGTAATCAGAAGGTTGCCGGTTCAAGCCCCACCCCTGTCAGGTTGCCACTGTTGGGCCCCTTGAGCAAGGCCCTTAACCCTCAATTGCTTAGACTGTATACTGTCACAGTACTGTAACTCGCTTTGGATAAACAGCATCTGCTAAATGCAATTCAACTCAGAGGTGTTCAGCAGGGTTCAGGTCGGAGCTCTTTTCAGGCCACTGGAGTTCCTACAGACTAAACTGGTCAAACCATGCCTTGAAGCCTCGCGCTGGTAGGGCGGCACGGTGGTTCGGTGGGTAGCACTCTCACCTCACAGAAAGAAGGTCCTAGGTTCGATTCCCAGGTGGAGCGGTCTGGGTCCTTTCTGTATGGAGTTTGCATGTTCTCCCTGCGTCTGTGCTTTGGTTTGCTTCCACAGTCCAAAGACCTGCAGTCAGGTTAATTAAAGATACTAAACTGTGTGTGTAAGTGTGTGTGTGTGTGTGTGTGTGTGCCCTGTGATGGACTGGTGACCTGTCCGGGGTGTTTTCTGGCAAGTAGCCCAGGTGAATCAGACCCACTGTGACCCTGACCAGGATAAAGCCTAGGTGTGTGTGTGTGTGTGTGTGTGTGTCCTGTGATGGACTGGTGACCTGTACAGGGTGTTTCCTGCCTTTTGCCCAGTGAAATAGACCCACTGTGACCCTGACCAGGATAAAGCCTAGTTGTGTGTGTGTGTGTGTGTGTGTGTGTCCTGTGATGGACTGGCGACCTGTTTGGGGTGTTTCCTGCCTTTCGCCTAGTGAATCAGACCCACTGTGACCCTGACCAGAAACCTGGAAATTATATGCTTCAAAATTTGCAGCAACAGTTTAGGGAAGGCCCCTTTCTCGTCCCTGCACAAAGCAACTTCGGTGGCCTGCACAGAGCCCTGACCTCAGCTCTGAAATGAATCGGTAAGACGACTGAGGCTTTCTTGACCAACATCAGTGGCCAGTTAACATCAGGGCACAAATTCCCACAGACATACTGTACTTCAAAGCCTTGCGAGAAGCCTTCTTAGAAGAGCGGCTCACATAGAGGTCACTCTATTTTAATAGCATTTGTTTTTGAAATAGGACGTCCGACAAGCTCACGGTCAGGCGTCTGAATACTTTTGACTATGTAAGAATTAAAGGATAAATGAAGAGTCTAATCCACCTCCTGACTGCCCGTGAGCCGAGCCTCCGGTGATGAACGATACACGGCAGCTACAGAATCGCTCTTGCTTTTAATTACCTTCACTCTGCTCTCACGCTGAAGCTCTTGAGTGAATTACGGCCCCTAAATTACTCTGGTATTAAATCATGGCATGAATTTAAGAGACGAACTGGGAGACGCTGCGTCTAATAACCACAATTATCAGTGATAAGCAAAGTGTGTAGGTGTGGCGCATCACGAGTTTAGTTTAGAGAGAGAGACACACTGGCAGCACTGTACGTCCAGTCCTGTCACTGTCTGAGGGTCAAGTGAGTGACCAGAGGTTTCAGAGATACAGACCCACGAGCACAAGGTTAATCTATTTTATTATTATTATTATTATTATTATTATTATTATTATAAATATTATTATTATTAAATATTACTATTATTTATATTATTATTATTATTATTATTGTTATTATTATTATTATTATTAACTATTATTATTATTATCATTATTATTATTATTATTATTGTTATTATTGTAGTTTTATTATTTTTATTATTATTACTATTTTATTATTATTATTATTATTATTAAATATTATTATTATTGTTGTTGTTGTTATTATTATTATTATTATTATGAATATTATTATTATTATTATTATTATTATTATTATTTATTATAACCTGACCATGTTTTTGGATTGTGGAAGGAAACCCACACAGACATGGGGAGAACATACAAAATTCACACAGAAAAGACCCGGATGGCTCCACCTGGGAATCGAACCCAAGATCTTCTTGCTGTGAGGCGTCAGTGCTACCCACCAAACCGATTATATTGTAAATATTTTTCTTATATTATTTTCCTCTCTCTTGATTCTTAAGTTCTGAACCTGTTCTACAATCCCCCGTTTACCGTGCACCACCTACACCCTGCAGCGCTCAGATCCTCATTAATATTCATACAGAGTTACGTGTCGCTGCCAGCGTTCAGACCCACAGAAGAATAAGAAGCTTTCTCTCTCAGGGATTGGAGGTCCGACTGAATTATTCATCGCTCCATAAATGACGGCTTAAGCTAATCTCTCCGGTCCTGGCAGCGCCGTTTGTCTTCAGCGGGAACGTCAGGATTCCGGAGGACGAGAGAGGTAAAAGACTTCCGAGAGTCGGGCCGATAATAAGAGCTGAATTTTACTGATAGGTGTAATGGCATGATGGGAATCTCTCTTCACGTCCCTGCAGAGTGGGTGCGGTCCAGACTACGACTCACGAGGTATTTCAGAGATACAATTAAAGTCGTCCCGCTATATAACGCTGGACCCATCTGTGCGGCCAACCATCACAAAGCAATGGCGGCATGACGTGACGTGACAGCTCAAAATCAAACAAGGGGACTGAAACAGGTCTGAACAAAGTCATCATTTTAATGGTACTCTAAAAGCCTCTCTAAAAGAGTAGAGACTGTTATTGCCTCAAAGGAAGGTTGGGGTGGGACCAACATCAGTGCCCAGCCATACAAGTGCTGTCATCGTCTGACTAAATGGGCACAAATCCCCACAGTTCGATCAGACTACGCGGTACCTTCTGTTGGAAAGCTCCGGGTGGTGGACCATGGCGTCCGTGTCGTAGATGAAGTGCTCCTGGCTGATGGTGACGGTGTTGTCCAGGCTCTCGTTCTTGCTGATGGTGACCACGGGGTAGCCCATCTGCAGAGTCCAGCCGTCCATCACCTTCTTTATGTTGATGTCCTTCCCGTTACGCTGCATGGCCTGCGGGCAAAACAGGAAACCACACTCACGTCTCAGGATAAAGCCCAGAGAAAGTGCTAAGCAACATCCTAGCAACCACCTGAGGTACCACGGGAAACGCCTAGCTCATTATAGCAACCGGTTTATATATAACAGAAACTTGACAACAAGCATCAGGAAGAACATAGAAACCAGTCCACACCCCACCCAAAAACCACCCAAAATACTGTAGTAACCACCTGAGATACCATGTCAACCGCCTAGTGCCACCTAGAAACCGTAAGTGCTTCCAGAAAAATCACTTTTCTAATTATTATTGGTATTTTTGTTAGATAGAATCACATTAGGACTAGTAATCAGAAGGTTGATGGTTCAAGCCCCGCAGTTGTCACAGTTTGGCCCCTAAGCAAGACCCTTAACCCTCAATTGCTCAAATGGTATTTAGACCTAATTGTAAGATGCTTTAGAAACAAAAGTGTCTACTTGGGCAGCGGTACTTTAGTGTTTAAGGTGCTTGACTAGTAATCAGAAGGTTGCCAGTTCAAGTCCCACCACCACAATTGCCACATTGGGGCCCCTAAGCGAGGCCCTTAACCCTCAATTGCTCAAATTGTATTCAGTCATAATTCTAAGATGCTTAAAAAAAACAGCACCTGCTAGGGCAGTGGTACTTTAGTGTTTAAGGTACTAGACTGTTAATCAGAAGGTTGCCAGTTTAAGCCCCACCACCACCACAAATGCTACTGTTGGGCCACTAAATGAGGCCCTTAACCCTCATTTGCTCAAATGGTATTTAGACCTTGTAAGATGCTTTAAAAAAAGTGTCTACTAGGGCAGTGGTACTTTAGTGTTTAAGGTACTTGTCTAGTAATCAGAAGGTTGCCAGTTCAAGCCCCACCACAACCACAATTGCCACTGTTGGGCCCCTAAATGAGGCCCTTAATCCTCAGTTGCTTAAATGGTATTCAGACTTAATTGTAAAATGCTTCATAAAAAAGTGTCTACTAGGGTAGTGGTACTTTAGTGTTTAAGGTACCTGACTAATAATCAGAAGTGGCTCAAGCCCCACAGTTGTCACAGTTTGGCTCCTAAGCACGGCTCTTAATGCTCAATTACTTCAATTGTATCGTGTCATAATTGTAAGATGCTTTAGAAACAAAAGTGTCTACTAGGGCAGTGGTACTTTAGTGTTTAAAGTACTGGACTAGTAATCAGAAGGTTGCCAGTTTAAGCCCCACCACCTGATGAATCAGATCTCACCTCGGAGAATTTGTTCCACAGGTCGTCCCGCGCTGCGTTCCCGTACATGTGCGTCACTAAATAATCCTGAAAAACACAGACCAGACCAGACAGAGAGTTCGATTATTATTTATAATCCAGACACAACAAACAAGCAAACAAACGAGTGATTAGAGGACCGGAGAGTAAACAGTCAGTCAGTACCAGACGTATTTATTTCTGATTTGAATGCGGCGTGGCGCGGCGTGGCGTGGTGGTCGTGATTGGGGTTGGAGAGCCGCTCGGGTGATTAACTGTCGCTGCAGGATGAACAATAAGATCTGGATTAGAGACTCGTTACGCCGCTCGCCGCTCGGGGATGAAGGACGGCACACGCTGCTGAAGGACAAAATCAATCTCTGACGTGTGAATGTAAAATAACAGAGAATAATAAAGGGCATGGGTTCGATTCCCTGGCTGAGTTTTCATGTTCTCTTCATGTCTGTGTGGGTTTCCTTCAGGTGTTCCGGTTTCCTCCTACAGACCAAGACATGCAGTCAGGTTAACTGGAGCTAGTGTGTGTGTATGTGTGTGTGTCCTGTGATGGACTGGCAACCTGTCTGGTGTGTTTCCTACCTTTCACCCAGTGAATAGGACCCACTGTGACCCTGACCAGGATGAAGCAATGGTAAAACAGACAATGAATGAGTGAATGAATGGATGATTCCCTTCAGCTGCTCCCGTTAGATGTTGCTACAGGGGTAGCTCAGTGGTTAAGGTACTGGACTAGTAATCAGAAGGTTGCAGGTTCAAGCCACTCCAATGACAAGTTGCCTCTATTGCCACCCTCCTTTTAATCTGGGCTTGTGACCTGCACTCAGGGTGCACCGATGTGCCCTCACAACGTCTACGTTCATGTAACGCCATGCTCCTTCTGTATTTGTGAGCCCAGCCCAAGATGCAAACCCCCAGAACTCCAGCAGCGCCACACCATCATGAATAAAAAATAGAAAACAATAAGTAAAAACAATGTTTGTATCTTTAGACCCGCTGTAGAACTGAAGCTGTGCCACCCGGGAGGTTCTTCTGCTCCTGCCATACACTAACTCACTGTAAACGCCGCTGTGAGAACCAGCCCAAATTCACCAGGGTCCCGAGGGGTGAAACTAAACCCCCCTGAACCTGAAAACAGGTCTGATAACGATCACCTTTACACACGCGCACCCCCCACAGAGGCGTCCTGAACACTCCCTGCTGAACATCAGTGATAAAGGTACGCGTCTGTACTGTTTATAGTGTAAAAATCCACATCCCCCGGGGATCTGCAGGTTTGAGGCTGGTGCTGTAACTCACGGGTCCATTAGCATAAAAATACTGAACACTACAGGCCTGTGTTTGTACACCACTGTACTGTGGGCACTAAGCCAGGTTCCAAAAAGCTCCACAAGTTCAGTGTGGAAAGATTTCAGTGACCTTCGACACTGTTAAACACATTGGGGACGAGCTGGATGAACATGAAGAATGGGCACAGATTCCCACAGACACACCTAAAACATTATGAGAAGTGTGTTTAGCTGGGACTCTTCTAATAGCACTTTTTGCTCTATCAAACTCATAATTTGATATTTTTGTCTGGTTTTACAAGCTTCATAATTACGTCTATCCATCCATCCATCCATCCATCCATCCATCCATCCATCCATCCATCCATCCATCTATCTATCTATCTATCTATCTATCTATCTATCTATCTATCTATCTATCTATCTATCTATCTATCTATCTATCTATTTATTTATCCATCTATTTATTTATTTATTTATTTATTTATTTATTTATCCATCCATCCATCCATCTATCTATTTATCCATCCGTCCGTCCGTCCATCTATTTATTTTTTTATCCATTTATCTATTTATTTATTATTATTTTTTTTTATTTATCCATCCATCCATCCATCTATTTATTTATATATTTATCCATCCATTTATTTATGTATTTATCCATCCATCTATTTATTTATTTATTTATCCATCCATCCATCTACTTATTTATATATTTATCCATCCATTTATTTATGTATTTATCCATCCATCTATTTATTTATTTATTTATTTATTTATCCATCCATCTATTTATTTATTTATCCATTCATCCATCTACTTATTTATTTATTTATTTATCCATCCATCCATCCATTTATTTATGTATTTATCCATCCATCCATCCATCCATCCATTCATCTATCTATCTATCTATTTATTTATTTATTTATTTATTTATTTATCCATCCATCCATTTATTTATGTATTTATCCATCCATCCATTTATTTATGTATTTATCCATCCATCCATCCATCCATCCATCCATCTATCTATCTATCTATTTATTTATTTATCTATCCGACAGTCCGTCCATCCATCCACACACACAAACACACACACACACACACACACCAAATCAAACCCTTGAATTAAACTATGTGGACAAAAAATGCTTGTTGGGGGTTCTGTTCCAAGCCATGAATGGTAATATGGAGTCCCTACGAGGTTTTAGAGATGATCCCAATAGGTCAAGAGCATTTAGGTTATGCACTGGAGTTGGACGAGAAGAAGTTCTAATTCATCCCGAAGGTTATCAATGGGCTTGAGGTCAGGGATCTGTGCAGACCTTTAGTTCCTCTACATTATGCCTTACAAACCTTGCTTTGTTTACATGGACAATCTTACTGGACCTTGATATTTATTTTATTATAGTTTTAGTAATGTGTGAGGCTGTAAGACCTCATCTCTGAATAATTAGTAGCAGTGTCCATATACTTTTGGTCATACAGTGTATAATGGCTCCATCTGCAGCGTTTTAGCCTCTGATGTCGTATTGCTGGCCAACGAATGAACAATGACCGGCTTTGGCATCACTCTCTGTAACCCATAATCCATAAATAGATGCTCTGAATCCTACTGGCCGAAGTCCTGAGGCTAACTGACCGTGATGTCCAGACTCTCTCCTGGCCAGAGTCGCCAACATCCAGATTTCTGCTGACGTTCACAAAAAGTCAGAGGAAGAAATTAAATCTATTTTTTATTAGGTGTTCTGTACTCTGTTCTCAACCCTATAAACATCACAGAGCAGTGGGTAGATCAGTGTTTAAAGTACTTGACTAGTGAACAGAACGTTGCCAGTTCAAGCCCCATCATTGCCCCCGGGCAAGGCCACTAACCCTTAATTGCAACCCCCAAATTATACTCAGTCATAATCATGGGTCGTTTTGACCTAAAGTTGGTTTAACTGGGAAGCGGAAAGAGCGAGAAGGTCCTGGGTTTAAATCCCAAATGGAGTGGTTCAGATATTTTCTGTGTGGAGTTTGTATGTTCTCCTTGTGTCTGTGTGGGTTTTCTCCTAACCAAGTACCAAGAGTTGGGGTTGAATAACAGCGCACATGGACATGTCATGGATGTCCATCCAACCTACCATCCATCCATCCATCCAACAAACCATCCATCCATCCATCCATCAACCCATTCATCCACTTATTCTTGCATCCATCCAACCAACCAACCAACTGTCCATCCGTCCAACCACCCATCCATTCATCCATCCATCTATTTATTTATCTGTCCGTCCGTCCTTCAACCTTCCAGTTTATAAATCAATCCATTTATCCAACCAACCACCTGTCCATTCAACCACCATCCATCCATTCAACGAACCATCCATCCAACCATCCATTTATTTGTCCAACAATCTAGCTAGCTAGTGTGTCCATCTATCCACCCATGCATTCATTTCTCTATACGTCCATCCATCCATCCATCCATTTATTCATCCATCCGTCCGTCCATCCATCCATCCATCCATCCACTAAGTAGTAGCTTACTTACATTGATGGCTCTCCGAAACACTGCTTGTTCCATCACGTTGGCCAGCATCCGGATCAGCGCGGCTCCCTGTACATCAACACATTGGTTCTTATTTATCCATAACAACAATAATGATAACAATATTAATATTAATTAGTAATAATAATAATAAGTGTAATCAATAATAATAGTAATAATAATAATAATAATAATAATAATAATAATAACAATATAATAATAATAATAATAATAGTAATTATTTAATAATAATAATAATAATAACAATGACAATAATGATAATAATAATAATAATAATAATAATAATAATAATATTAATAATAATAATTAATAATAAGCTTTACTGTAGTGTAAATAAGAGCCTTTAAAGTCAAACAGAGGAAACTCAGAACAGCAGTAAAAATCACCAGCCTGGAATTTTCTCTCCCTGGGCTCACAGACAACTCATCCAGAAAATCACAAAAGTCCCCCCCTCCAAAAAAACATGGCAGTATTAATGACACCACTATATCATAGAACTTACACTCACAAACAGCACCAGGGTGATCCCTAAACCATTTGCCATTTGCACTAGTGTTCCACAAGCACTTTTCTAATTTACATACATACATGACGCTTCCCATTCTGATTCAGTGTATTTGAACACTTCCACATGAACAGTACTGTTATAAGCTAGTGTACTTAATATGTACGTCATTAAAAATGATAACTTAAACTAAACACATGTTGATGTGGACTGTGCAGGAGAGACTTTTACCTTTTTATAAGCGATCCAGTCAAACACTCGGTCGATGTCGGCGGCTTCATAAACCTCCTGAGAGATGGGATGAGAACTGGCCAAACCGTCCAGCAACATCACCTCATGAAGAACGTCCGTCAGGAACCTCTGATTCTCCTGTAACACACAGGTCTACAGATTAATGATATACTGATGAATGGATGAATAGAAGAAGAAGATGAAAGAAGCTTGGACCCCCCCAAAAATCTATTTCTGAGACTCTACAGCTTTGCAAACCAGAGTGAGAGCGATTAATGTCAAATTAAAAACTCAAAAGAACACAAAAAACATGGATGGATGGATGAATGGCTTGACAGAAGGGTGGATGAATAAATGGATGGTTTAAAGGATAGATGGATAAATGGATGCATGAATTAATGTATGTATGCATGTATGTATGAATAGATGGATGGATAAATGGATGGATGGATGATAAGACAGATGAATAGATGGATGATAAGACAGATGAATGGATGGATGATAAGACAGATGAATAGATGGATGATAGGACGGATGAATGGATGATAAGAGATGAATGAATGGATGGATGATAAGACAGATGAATGGATGGATGGATGTATGGATGATAGGCCAGATAAATGGATGATAAGACAGATGAATGGATGGATGATAAGACAGATGAATGGATGGATGATAAGACAGATGAATGGATGGATGATAAGACAGATGAATGGATGGATGATAAGACAGATGAATGGATGGATGATAGGACAGATGAATGAATGGATGATAAGAGATGAATGGATGGATGGATGATAGGACATATGGATTGATGGATGATAAGACAAATGAATGGATGGATGATAAGAGATGAATGGATGGATGATAAGACAGATGGATGGATGGATGATAAGAGATGAATGGATGGATGGATGGATGATAAGAGATGAATGAATGGATGGATGGATGATAAGAGATGAATGGATGGATGATAAGAGATGAATGGATGGATGATAAGAGATGAATGGATGGATGAAAAGACAGATGGATTGATGGATAATAGGACAGATTAATAGATAGATGATTGGACAGATGAATGGATGGATGATAAGATGGATGGATGGCTGATAAGACAAATGAATGGATGCTTGATTGGACAGATGAATGGATGGATGAATGGATGGATGGCTTGATAGAAGGGTGGATGACTGGAAGGATGTTTCAACTGGAAAAATGGATGAAAGATTGGCTCAATGAAAGGATGGATGATAGGACAAATGAATTGATGGATGGATGATAAGAGATGGATGATAGAACAGATGGATGTTGGATGGATGATAAGAGATGGATGATAGGACAGATGGATTGATAGATGAATGAATGGGGTGGATGGTTAATTAAATGAACGGATGGGTGGATGGATGGATGATAAGAGATGGATGATAGGACAGATGGATTGATGGATGAATGGGTGGATGGTTAATAAAATGAACAGATGGATGGATGGATGATAGGACAGATGGCTTGATAGATGGATGGATGGATGGATGGATCTGTCTCTGTGTATGCCTGGATAAATCTACATTTGGTTCTATTGACTGGATGAATGAATAGATGGACTAATATTGGATGGAGGGTGGATAGATAGATGATGGATGGATGAATGATTGGTTGAGTGGATAGATAGATGATAGATGGATGGATGAATGAATGGCTGGATGGATGGATGGTTAATAAGATGGATGGATAAAGTGACAAACATCACTGTCAAAGGAACCAACGTGGAGTCTGAAAGCAGCTGACCCTTCCTCTACAGCATATCACTGCGGTCAATCCATTCTGTCAATCAAAAAAAAAACAAAGTACCTCCACGACTGCCTGATCAGCACTACTAACAAGGTCTTTGAGGTTTACAAAAAATCCATCACCAGATCCAATTCCCTGCTGATATTAATCTCTGCACCACCTCATTTTCCTTGCAAACTTCTGCAGGAGAACTGTGCTACTGGCACAGCAGGATATTTCACTAACACACCCCACGTGTCGGAGGGAGGGCGTGTCAGGTGAATAAACCCTCCTCAGATGCCAGCAGGGTCTCCAGCAGTGGAAGATTAATCAACTACGATTGGGAGGAAAAGGGAGAAAATGCAGGATTTACATTTACGGTCTAAGCAATTGAGAGTTAAGGGCCTTGCTCAAGGGCCCAACAGTGGCAACCTGGCAGTGGTGGGGTTTGAACCAGAAACCTTCTGCTCACTAGTCCAGTACCTTAACCGCTAGGCTACAACTGCCCAGAATTAAAAATGTAAAAAATATTATAAATAAAGGAAAGGAATTCATCCCATGGTCAGTTTGGGATCTGACTAAACTGTTGGGTCTTAAGGGCTGTGTTCAAAAACCTGGCTCTCTCTCTACACAGACACATATTACATCATCCTACACTCTCGAGAAGAGGGCGTGTCTAAATTCTTAGATCCCTTAAAATGCTCCTATTGAGGCGCCTTAATTCTGGGTGATGATACGACTGAATGACGAGGGAGCGTCCGACGCCTCCTCAGCGCTGAAGGCAATCCCTAAAACTGTAAACTGGAAGGTTGATGGATAAAGGGTTGGACAGATGGATGGACGAACAATGGTTGGATGGATGGGTGGATGGACAAATAAATAGATGGATGGATGGATGGATGGTTCGTTGAATGGATGGATGGTGGTTGGATGGACAGAAGGTTAATATCAATGTATTGATTTATAAATTGGAAGGTTGATGGACGAGTGGACGGACAAATAAATAGATGGATGGATGGATAGATGAATGGATAAATGGATGGGTGGATGGATGGATGAATAGATAGATGGATGAATGAATGGATGGATGGATAGATGGACAGATGGATGGATGGATGGATGGATGAATGGACAGATGGATGGATGGATGGACAGATGGATGGGTGGATGGATGGATGGATGAATGGGTGGATGGATGGATGGACAGATGGATGAATGGATAGATGGACAGATGGACGGATGGATGGATGAATAGATAGATGGACAGATGGATGGATGGATGGACAGATAGATGGGTGGATGGATGAATGAATGGATGGATGAATGATAGATGGACAGATGGACAGATGAACAGATGGATGGATGGATGGATAGATGATTGGATGGATGGATGGATGGATGAATGAATGGATGGATGGATGAATGATAAATGGACAGATGGATAGATGGACAGATGGACAGATGAACAGATGGATGGATGGACAGATGAACAGATGGATGGATGGACAGATGATTGGATGGATGGATGGACTTTTCTCACTAAAAACCACAAACGTGGCGGACAAACGGAATACGGAGCAACCAACGGAGTTCTTTTCACATGTACATGAATCCTCATTGATGTGTAATGTGTATAAAGGTGTAATTATACGAGTGTCGTTTATTTATAAATTCGGGATCGTCAGGGACAGTTTAAGCGTTTTCGGTACACGGAGGGAGACGTTAGCTGGCGTGGGTTGTGCCGCCTGAGGCTAACTTTAGTAAACTAAAAGTAGAGTGTCTAAATAATCTGATTATGAGCTCCATGTCTGATTAGAACCCTCTGTACTGAGGCAGCTGATCAGGTAGGTAGTGGGTAGCAGGGCGGGTCACTAATCCCCATAAGTTTATATCCCAGTCTGGGAAGCAGAACTGTACTGAAACTGGGACCAGCTTCACCCCGGTGTGAGTAGAGTCTGTTATAGCATCATTCACACTTATGTGTTACTGGTTTGCAAGCTGTAGCAGCTCCTAATGGTTCTCATCCAAGGTATCAGTTAATCTATTCATTAGAAAGAGATTCCAAAAGTATTGGGATGCCCCTTCTAATGTTTGAACTGCTATACATCATCACCTCACTACTGTAAATCATCACCCCACTACTGTACATCATCACCTCACTACTGTACATCATCACCCCACTGCTGTACATCATCACCCCACTGCTGTACATCATCACCCCACTACTGTACATCATCACCCCACTGCTGTACATCATCACCTCACTACTGTACATCATCACCCCACTACTGTACATCATCACCCCACTACTGTACATCATCACCTCACTGCTGTACATCATCACCCCACTGCTCCACATTATCACCTCACTGCTGTACATCATCACCCCACTGCTGTACATCATCACCTCACTGCTGTACACCATCACCCCACTGCTGTACATCATCACCTCACTGCTCTACATCATCACCCCACTGCTGTACATCATCACCCCACTGCTGTACATCATCACTTCACTGCTCTACATCATCACCCCACTGATGTACATCATCACCCCACTGCTGTACATCATCACCTCACTACTGTACATCATCACCCCACTGATGTACATCATCACCTCACTGCTGTACATCATCACCTCACTGCTGTACATCATCACCTCACTGCTGTACATCATCACCCCACTGATGTACATCATCACCCCACTGCTGTACATCATCACCCCACTGCTGTACATCATCACCTCACTGCTCTACATCATCACCGCACTGCTGTACATCATCACCCCACTGCTGTACATCATCACTTCACTGCTCTACATCATCACCCCACTGCTGTACATCATCACCTCACTACTGTACATCATCACCCCACTGATGTACATCATCACCCCACTGCTCTACATCATCACCTCACTGCTGTACATCATCACCTCACTGCTGTACATCATCACCTCACTGCTGTACATCATCACCTCACTGCTGTACATCATCACCTCACTGCTCTACATCATCACCCCACTGATGTACATCATCACCCCACTGCTGTACATCATCACCTCACTGCTGTACATCATCACCTCACTGCTGTACATCATCACCTCACTGCTCTACATCATCACCCCACTGATGTACATCATCACCCCACTGCTGTACATCATCACTTCACTGCTCTACATCATCACCCCACTGCTGTACATCATCACCTCACTACTGTACATCATCACCCCACTGATGTACATCATCACCTCACTGCTCTACATCATCACCTCACTGCTGTACATCATCACCTCACTGCTGTACATCATCACCTCACTGCTGTACATCATCACCTCACTGCTGTACATCATCACCCCACTGATGTACATCATCACCTCACTGCTGTACATCATCACCTCACTGCTCTACATCATCACCCCACTGCTCTACATCATCACCTCACTGCTGTACATCATCACCTCACTGCTCTACATCATCACCTCACTGCTCTACATCATCACCTCACTGCTCTACATCATCACCTCACTGCTCTACATCATCACCCCACTACTGTACATCATCACCTCACTGCTGTACATCATCACCCCACTACTGTACATCATCACCCCACTACTGTACATCATCACCTCACTGCTGTACATCATCACCTCACTGCTGTACATCATCACCTCACTGCTCTACATCATCACCCCACTACTGTACATCATCACCTCACTACTGTACATCATCACCCCACTACTGTACATCATCACCCCACTGCTGTACATCATCACCTCACTTCTGCCACATCATCACCCCACTACTGTACATCATCACCTCACTGCTGTACATCATCACCCCACTACTGTACATCATCACCCCACTACTGTACATCATCACCTCACTGCTGTACATCATCACCTCACTGCTGTACATCATCACCTCACTGCTCTACATCATCACCCCACTACTGTACATCATCACCTCACTACTGTACATCATCACCCCACTACTGTACATCATCACCCCACTGCTGTACATCATCACCTCACTTCTGCCACATCATCACCCCACTACTGTACATCATCACCCCACTGCTGTACATCATCACCTCACTTCTGCCACATCATCACCCCACTGCTGTACATCATCACCTCACTACTCTACATCATCAGAAGAGTTCCAGCTGAAAAGATCACACAGAAGTTGCTGTATTTTAATAGCATTTGTTTTTTAAACGGAATGTCCAACAAGCTTATGGTCAGGCGTCCAGATACTTTTGGTTGTATAGTGTTTAAATCAAGTAAATAAAAGAGGTCTCTGCAGACGTGTTGTGTATTCGAGCCGCGTGTTAAATCTTATTTTAGCTTGGTGACTAACGCGTTAAAATAAGAGCTAGCGAGTGGAAATGTGCTATTACTAAACAGGCGAGAGAAAATACACATTTGTGCTTTCCTCGTCCTGCCGGGAGGCTTTTAAATGAAGAAACACATTTTTTATAGATGAAGTTGGAGCAAATGTAATAAAAATGTACTGAAGGACGTGATGAGAGCTAATAAACAGCCGGGACAGTGAACGCGGTCGGAAAACTGAATTTTATTAGCATTAGCGCTACAGTGGCAGAAACACAAAGACACGCGCTGCTGTAGCCTGGAGCTAGCATTCGCGTCGGTCAACGCTGAAGCTCGTGTGTTAAGTTCTGGCCTTATCCATGACCTACTTCTATATTTTCATTCTCTCCTGTAAATTACTGACGTCCGGCTCATGTTTGTTTGTTTTACTCTCTACTGTGCTATGCTAACTGCTAGCTCGGTTCTGTTCAGGGTGAAACAAAAATAGGTTTTCTGGAGTGTGGTGGCAAAAGTAAACGATTATTATTATTTATTAAGGTGCTTGTTCAGCTATTAATACACAAAATCATGAAGATGACGTAGCATCGACAGAGAAAAATAACAAAACAAAAGTACTGTTTTTAAAAAAATACGATATATAGCTACGTATAAGCTGACACCTCTCCTAAGAGATGTTTCAGCCATGTTTATTGCTACAAGGTGCGTAGATTCAAACGAAATTATTCATTATTTATTTATTTCTTCACTTGTCCACCTGTTCACTGTGTTAGCTGAAACTTCTAGTCCCAACTGCAACAGAGGACCCTAACACAGACACCAAGACCCCACAGTAGAAGTCGCTTGTGCAGCAGATCATTACCCATTTGTCAATGCCTTTGGTCCTGGTCCTGGTTCTTTTCTTTTGTCTGTTATCCGTGTTCCTGATTCCTGCTGTTTCTGTTTTACCTTTTGTATGGATCTTTGTATGGAAGTATAAGTATGGATTTTGCCTAAAGAAAATTATATACACGTGTCCTGTCTTTTCAGTTCGACCAGCATTACAGAAATAATAATAATAATAATAATAATATTAAATAATAATAATAATACAATTATTAATGGAAATTATAACATTAATAATGATAAAAATACAAGTATTAGTTATAATAATATAATTTATTATAATAATAATGATTAATAAAAAAAATACAATTATTTATTAAAATTAAATTTATTAAAAAATAATAATGAAATTAATTATTATAAAAATACAATTAATAATTATAATAATACTGTTAATAATAATAATGCAAAATAATAAATAAAATTAGTATTGTTGATAATAATATTAATGAAAAAATAAAAATAAAAGTTATTATCATAAAAATACAATTATTAATTATAATAACACTGTTAATAATAACAATAATAATAATAATAATAATAATAATAATAATAATAATAATAATAATAAAAACAATAATATTAATAATAATATCTTAAATAGTTATAAAAATACAGTTATTAATTATGATAATATAATTAATTATAGCAATAATGATTAATACAATTATTAATTAAAAATAAAATTATTAACAAAAATAGTACAATTATTAATTAAGTAAAATAATTAAAAATAAATAAAAATAATACAATTAATTATTATAAAAATACAATTAATAATTATAATATTATTGTTAATAATAATAATAATAATAATAAATAAGATAATATATTTTATAGTTATAAAAATACAATCATTACTTATAATAATATAATTAATTACAGTAATAATGATAATTATAAAACAAATAAAAACAAAAATAAAATTATTAATAAAAAAAAAAAAATAATAATAATAATAATGGTAATATTAGTATTGTTGATAATAATTATATCATTAATAATAATTCATTACATTAAATAATTTATAATAATACAATTAATTCTTATAAACACAATTAATAATTACAGTAATGTTGTTAATAATAATAATAATAATAATAATAATAATAATAATAATAATAATAATAACAGTAAAAATAACATGTTCATGGACACATGAACCTAAAAGATCTTGTATCTACAGCTCTGTTGCCACTGTGTTGACATTTTAAACTCAGCACCACCCACACACTGTTTCCCTGTAATTGCTTTTGGTGTTGAGGTGTAGTGTGTGTGTGTGTGTGTGTGTGTGTGTGTGTGTGTGTGTTTGTGTATTTGCTGAAACTATTAAACATTAAATTAATTCACATTTCTTACGAGTGAAACTATCACACGACCGGTTCATTATCACACCGTCCACGTTCAGATTCAGCGCAGGAGAACGAGCAGTGCAGAAGATCTTCTATAAAATAAACACGGGTCTTGTTTGGGCTCCGATGGGCTTTTTGCTCGTAATAAAAGAGGCTATAAAGTCTGACAGGGACGTGCTTTAAAAAGAGGACAGGGAGTAAAAGTAATGTAAAAATGTAAAAACGTGGATGTTTTATTGTTAAACAGAACTATAAAATAAAAAGGAGGATATGTCTAAGAGAGGCATTTTTATTCTCCAAAATAAAATATAATGAATAATAATTCAGTGTAGATTTTAATTCTTACTGTTACCGGGCAACTGTGGGTATTAAACTAAATAAAATACACTATAGGGCCAAAAATATTTGGACACCTGACCATGAGCAAAACAAATGCTATTAAGCTAGAGTGACCTTTATGTGATCTGTAAAGCATGTCTGTGGGAATTTGTGCCCATTCAGTCCAAAGATGACAGCATTTGTATGGCTGGGTACTGATGTTGGTCAAGAAAGGGCAGCTGTAGCCTAGCGGTTAGGGTACTGGACTAGTAATCAAAAGCTTGCTAGTTTAAGCCTCACCACTGCCAGATTGCCACTGTTGGGCCCTTGAGCAAGGCCCTTAACCCTCAATTGCTCAGACTGTTTACTGTCACTGTTCTGTAAGTCGCTTTGGATAAATACACCAAATGTAAATGTAAGAAAGCCTCAGTTGATGTTCCGGTTCATACCAGAGCTGTTAAGTGGGGCTGAGGTCCAAGCACAGGGGTACGGTCATGCTGGAACAGGAAAGGGCCTTCCCTAAACTGCTGCTAAAAGTTATTGAGGCTAAAACAGGTGTTTTATTACAAGAAGTGAAGTACAAGATGCATTTTGTTCTTCATAAGTCAGTTATTGGGACACTATGGACTAAAAAATGATAGGCCCTCAGTGAGTAACGCCTGAGACAGCGGGGTATGGGCTCAACACCTCGGCGCCATCCATTTTCAAAGCTAGTTGATTCACCACACACCTTAGAGGATTCCAGCTTCCATGGTCACCGTCCTGCTGTCTATATCAACCAACAACTTCGCATCAGCATCTGGCGCCAAAACTCGGCATTCAATTTATCCTGCAGTGCCAGTGCTGCTTGTGCCAAGTTTACACTACACGACTTTCCAAGTGGTCAGGTCTCTGTACAGTTCACACTACACGACTGGATCTCTTGTAATCGGGAGTCTTTCAGGTCGGTGTGGATTTCACACTACACGACTGATCGCTGATAGGGGGTCACACACTACACCATCTATCACCAACTGGAATCGCAGGCGAGCTTCTCTGGTCTCCCAAACTACGTTTTGTCACGAAAACAAATGTGAGAAGTGACGAGGGGTTAAATGATACCACGTCCAAAAATGCACGTCAACAAGTAGCGAGAGATCAAAGTTTGTGCGCTGATGTGCAGCGTAAAATCAAAGAGCAAAATAAATGAATCTGAGTGGATTTGGCAACGTGAGCAGCATAGATTGTTCTATAGTGAGTTGGAGAATAATAGATATTTTTTGCGATGCAGCGTGGGTATTATGTTTTGTAAAGAACGATAAGGTCCGAAATATTGTAAAATTTGTGTGTGTGCTAATGTATTCTGATATAAACTATATTATGTTCCTGTCCCACCTTTTACACTCCTCCCCTGCATTTTCCCTCACACCGTATCTTACGTTCTCATTGGCTCATTGGCTGTCATGGTATGGGGGTGTGTCAGCACCAGGGTCTGTCATGGTATAGGGGTGTGTCAGTGCCAGGGTCTATCATGGTATGGGGGCGTGTCAGTGCCAGGGTCTATCATGGTTTGGGGCGTGTCAGTGCCAGGGTCTGTCATGGTATGGGGGTGTGTCAGTACCAGGGTCTGTCATGGTATGGGGGGGTGTCAGTGCCAGGGTCTGTCATGGTATGGGGGTGTGTCAGTACCAGGGTCTGTCATGGTATGGGGGTGTGTCAGTACCAGGGTCTGTCATGGTATGGGGGTGTGTCAGTACCAGGGTCTGTCATGGTATGGGGGTGTGTCAGTACCAGGGTCTGTCATGGTATGGGGGCGTGTCAGTACCAGGGTCTGTAATGGAATGGGGGTGTGTCAGTACCAGGGTCTGTCATGGTATGGGGGTGTGTCAGTACCAGGGTCTGTCATGGTATGGGGGTGTGTCAGTACCAGGGTCTGTCATGGTATAGGGGTGTGTCAGTGCCAGGGTCTGTCATGGTATGGGGGTGTGTCAGTACCAGGGTCTGTCATGGTATGGGGGTGTGTCAGTGCCAGGGTCTGTCATGGTATGGGGGTGTGTCAGTGCCAGGGTCTGTCATGGTATAGGGGTGTGTCAGTACCAGGGTCTGTCATGGAATGGGGGTGTGTCAGTACCAGGGTCTGTCATGGTATGGGGGTGTGTCAGTGCCAGAGTCTGTCATGGTATAGGGGTGTGTCAGTGCCAGGGTCTGTCATGGTATGGGGGTGTGTCAGTGCCAGGGTCTGTCATGGTATGGGGGTGTGTCAGTACCAGGGTCTGTCATGGTATGGGGGTGTGTCAGTGCCAGGGTCTGTCATGGTATGGTGGTGTGTCAGTGCCAGGGTCTGTCATGGTATGGGGGGTGTCAGTACCAGGGTCTGTCATGGTATGGGGGTGTGTCAGTACCAGGGTCTGTCATGGAATGGGGGGGGTGTCAGTGCCAGGGTCTGTAATGGTATAGGGGTGTGTCAGTACCAGGGTCTGTCATGGTATGGGGGTGTGTCAGTACCAGGGTCTGTCATGGTATGGGGGTGTGTCAGTACCAGGGTCTGTCATGGTATGGGGGTGTGTCAGTACCAGGGTCTGTCATGGTATGGGGTGTGTCAGTACCAGGGTCTGTCATGGTATGGGGTGTATCAGTGCCAGGGTCTGTAATGGTATGGGGTGTATCAGTGCCAGGGTCTGTAATGGTATGGGGTGTATCAGTGCCAGGGTCTGTAATGGTATGGGGTGTGTCAGTGCCAGTGTCTGTAATGGTATGGGGGGGTGTCAGTGCCCTTGGTAAAGGTGATTTACACTCTGTGATGCAGCATTAATACAGAAAAGTACACTGAGATCTTAGAGCAACACGTGCTGCCTTCAAGACGTCGACTTTTCAAGGGACGTCCAGCATTTCACAAAGGCGTGGCTGTGGATGAAGAAGGTACGGGTACTGGACAGGCTTTTTCTGATGTGGGGTTGTATATTAAGCCGGTCACTCCCTGATTAATTCAGGATTAAACACCACCAGCATCTCACACAGCGAGTTAATCCTGTACAAAAGACTATTAATATTTATACCAGCATCAATCAATAAGCCGGATCACAGCCGCGCTTTCATTTTAATCCACAATCGATTCTCCTAAACTCTACACCAACGTGGCTAAAAATCCGTGACCATATAAGAGGAGAACTTTATATTTACCACGTTATGCCCTGCAGAACTAGAGAAACCACAGACTGCAGGCGTGGATAATAAACAGCACAAATTCCAGCATGAACAGTCGTAGAATAAATAAATAAATAAATGAAAGCGCCTCACCATGTTCCACTTCGGGAAGAGGACGTCGGTGCCGATGTACTCAAAGTAATGAGCGAATCCCTCTTTCAGCCAGACGTCTTCCCACCACACCGGGGTGACCAGATCTCCAAACCACTGCACCGGGAACAGAGGAACACGACACAGATATTATTCAACACACACACACACACACACACACACACACACACACTCATTTACATTTTCAATTTCAGCATTTAGCAGACAAGTTTATCCAAAGCGACCTACAGTACTGTGACAGTATACTGTCTAAGCAATTGAGAGTTAAGAGCCTTGCTCAAGGGCCCAACAGTGACAACCTGGCTGTGGTGGGGCTTTACCCAGCAACCTTTTGATTACTAGTCTAGTACCTTAACCACTAAGCTACAACTGCCTTACTGTTTTAGCAAATATCCAGCCGACAGTGCCCTGTGGGCAGCGTCCTGTGACCACTGATGAAGGTCTAGAAGATGACCGACTCAAACAGCAGCAATAGATGAGCGACCGTCTCTGACTTTACATCTACAAGGTGGACCAACTAGGTAGGTAGGAGTGTCTAATAGAGTGGACAGTGAGTGGACATGGTATTTAAAAACTCCAGCAGCGCTGCTATGTCTGATCCACTCATACCAGCACAACACACACTAACACACCACCACCATGTCAGTGTCACTGCAGTGCTGAGAATCATCCACCACCTAAATAATACCTGCTCTGTGGGGGTCCTGACCATTGAAGTACCGGCTGAAAGGGGGCTAACAAAGCATGCAGAGAAACAGATGGACTACAGTCAGTAATTGTATAACTACAAAGTGCATCTATATAATAAGTGGAGCTGATAAAATGGACAGTGAGTGTAGAAACAAGGAGGTGGTTTTAATGTTATGGCTGATCGGTGTATATCTATAGTGGCAAACTGGCAATAGTGGGGCTTCGGTAAGTGTAACAGGAGGGTCACGTCATGCCACTAAGGCACCAGGTTTGAGCAAAAATGAGCGGCACCCCAACACACCAAATGTGGGGCCCACTCCTCTGGGGCAGCGATTTCTGACAGTTGAAAAGTGGCCTGGCAGACCAGATCAAGCCTGGCATCATGAATTCAGAGCTGGCAAACCTGTGAGGAGGAAACCATGAAAAATAGAGCAACCAACAAGTTAATCATCTACGCCTCCATGCCCCCTCTGTTGGCCATTCCTGTCAAAGCAGGAGGACATGATTCTTAACCAAACCCTCAGCTGATCTCTATGGTAGGTAAGAAAGAAACTCCTGAAATCAAGAGGAGAATCTAGTGGATGGACAACCATTTATGCAGCTCTCTATGAATCAGATTGAAGCTAAAAGCTCAAAGAAAAGTAAAAGCAATATGACAGCCCGCTTGGAGTTTGCTAAACGGCTCTTTGGGAGCAGCAAGCAATTTATCTGGTGTGAAACCCTACCGCACCTCTTCACTCTTCCCCTGCGCATAAGCGTGAAATTACCGGCAAATCCAGCTCAGGAAAAGGGACGTCACGCCCCTCTGAGGCAATCCGCTCTCCCCGAGCGGTTCGCTCATGAGGCGCGACAAGCCGAGACCCCGGGACGAGCTCCCAGGGTTAAAAAGAATGCTGACGACCCTCAAGATAAAAAAACTGGACCGGACCGAGGCGTCCGGCACCACAGCTTCAGAGTGTCAACAAAGGAGCTGGCAATGAAGACAGAGAAGCCGCGATTTATAGGAAACCTTCCACGCTACTGAGCCTCCGTGCCCCAACTGCCGGTCAAACTAGGCCACACAGAGGACCACGACACCTAACATAGAGCAGTTCTTTACTTCTGCATTTTCCTCCTTTTTCTCCCCATTTATCGTAGCCAGTTACTCTACCGCTGCTGGGGACCCCGACTGTGCCCTAGGAGGGTATGTTGGCCTGATACATGCCCCTCTGATGCATATGCAGTCCACCGAGCCCTACTTATTCACCAGTACGATCTCCACGTTCCTCCACTTCTGTACAGTCGTCTCGGGCTACTAACCAGGGTCCTTACACAGCGTCAAAGACCCCGCCCACTTTTTAGTCCAGTCTTTTTCCACACAGCTGCACTGCTGACCAATAGCAGAGCTGAGATTTAAACTGCTTTACTTCTGCAGCACATTGTCATTTCGGCTGCTCCCGTATTTAGGGGCAACTAGGTCATTAGTTTTGACTAACCTTCCTCCCCTCGGACATAAGCCAATCACGTCCACGAGACGCCCAACCGGCCAAAATCTCTATGTAACCAGGGTCCTTACACAGCATCGAAGACCCGCCACTTTTTAGTCCGGCCTTCTCCCACCCAGCAGACTAGTGCAGGCACTGGCGATTGTGCCCGCTAGGGGGCGCCTGGCTGTCTGGTAGCAGAGCTGATTATCGAACTGCTTTACTTCGGCTGCTCCCGTATTTAAGGGTCGCCACAGATGCCCTTCTTGACGAAACCCCTCCAATTGTCACTAGGCCGTTTCGACTATTCCCCTGCCTCTCGAACACTAGCCAATCACGTCCACGCAGATGCCCAACCGGCCGAGATTCGAACCCTCGATACCCAGATCTCAGCACTCACTCACTCTCACTCACTTTCTTAACGCTCATCCAATCAGGGTCGCAGGGGGGTGTTGGAGCCTATCCCAGCTTTTCAATGGACGCAGACACACACACACACATTCACCTATAGGGCAATTCAGTGTCTCCAATTAACCTGACTGCATGTTTTTGGACTGTGGGAGGAAACCAGAGCTCCCAGAGTAAACCCACGCAGAGATGGGGAGAACATGCAAACTCCGCACAGAAAGGACCCGGACCGCCCCGCCTAGGGACAGATCTAGAAAATAATAATAATAATAATAATAATAATAACCTGCAATTGTAAGGCAGTTGTAGCCTAGTTGTAAGGCACCGGACTAGTAATCGAAACTAGTAATCGAAAGGTCGCTGGTTCAAGCCCCGCCACTTCCAGGTTACCACTGTTGGCCCCTTGAGTGGCCCTTAAGCTTCAATTGCTTGGACAATATACTGTCACAGCTTTGGATAAACGCGTTTGCTAAATGCCAAACATGTAAATATAAATATGCAATTATTTTATTTTATTCTTTTTTTTGTCATATTCCGACGCTTGAACGATGCGTGTAAATGAACTCGTACAAGCAAAGTCGTTCAGATGGAGCGATTCCGAACCCCTCATACACAAACGATCACGTTCAGCTTCCATAACAGATCAGACAGGACGAGGAGAGCGAGCCGGGCTCGTTAAGATTCAGACAGATCGTCAGACTAAACTGGATCTCGTTCAGGTTTAATTCTGGCACACGGGCAGATGGGAGCGGCGCCAGGTCTCCTCCGTTCCGCACGGGTACGGTTATCGGTGCAGAGAACAGACTTCCAAACACCCTGTTTGGAAGCGAAATCCACGAGACAGTCTTTGAAGAGGCTGTGATGATCTCCGAGGGTTTCTCCGCTTTGACGGATCTATTTGCTCCGTACGCTTCGTGCCAGGGTTTGATGTGTCGAGTCTGAGCTCCTCTCAGCAGACGAGGAGACGTATCACATTCACTTTGGTGAATAAAGCAAAACGAAGCCGAGATGAAATACGCAGCCGAAAATAACAGGTGGAATGAGTAAAATATGCATCATACAGCCAAAACTATTTGGATGCCTGTGAGCTTGTTGGTTGTCCTGTTTCTTAAACTATTTACACCGATCAGCCATAACATTAAAACCACCTCCTTGTTTCTACACTCACTGTCCATTTTATCAGCTCCACTTACCATATAGAAGCACTTTGTAGTTCTACAAGTACTGACTGTAGTCCATCTGTTTAACCTGCTTTCACCCTGTTCTTCAGTTGTCAGGACACTGACATGGTGGTGGTGTGTTAGTGTGTGTTGTGCTGGTATGAGTGGATCAGACACAGCAGCGCTGCTGGAGTTTTTAAATACCGTGTCCACTCACTGTCCACTCTATTAGACACTCCTACCTAGTTGGTCCACCTTGTAGATGTAAAGTCAGAGACGATCGCTCATCTATTGCTGCTGTTTGAGTTGGTCATCTTCTAGACCTAGGCCAGCGATAGCTCAGTGGTTAAGGTACTGGACTAGTAAACAGAAGGTTGCCGGTTCAAGCCCCGCCACCAACAAGTTGCCACTGTTGGGTCCCTGAGCAAGGCCCTTAACCCTCAGTTGCTCATTGTGTAAGTCGCTTTGGATAAAAGCGTCTGCTAAATGCTGAAAATGTAAATGTAAAATGTAGACCTTCATCAGTGGTCACAGGACGCTGCCCATGGGGCGTTGTTGGCTGGATATATTTTTGGTTGGTGGACTATTCTCAGTCCATCAGTGACAGTGAGGTGTTTAAAAACTCCTGCTGTGTCTGATCCACTCATACCAGCACAACACACACTAACACACCAGCACCATGTCAGTGTCACTGCAGTGCTGAGAATGATCCACCACCTAAATAATACCTGCTCTGTGGTGGTCCTGTGGGGGTCCTGACCATTAAAGAACAGAGTAAAAGCAGGTTAATAAAGCATGTAGAGAAACAGATGGACTACAGTCAGTAATTGTAGAACTACAAAGTGCTTCTATATGGTAAGTGGAGCTGATAAAATGGACAGGGAGTGTAGAAACAAGGAGGTGGTTTTAATGTTATGGCTGATCGGTGTATGTTAAAGCAGAGTGACCCTCATGTGATCTGATCAGCTAGAACAGCCGCTCTTCTGAGGAGCTTATCATACAGCTGTGGGAATTTGTGCCCGCTCAGTCAGGAAAGCCCCAGTTGATGTTCCAGTTCATCCCAGAACTGTTGAGTGGACCCGAGCTCAGGACTCTTGTCTTTATAGACCTCGCTCATGCTTGAACAGGAAAGGACCTTCCCTAAACTGTTGCTGCAAAGTTGGACGCATATCATTTCCTTTATATAAACGATGTATTAAACCTGTTAGCAACTGCTGTGCCTGAAACACATGGATTTAATTATTAGAAGGGGCGTCCCAATACTTTTTGTTTCATCGACCGATGTTTTCTGATCACTGGGTGCAGGGCAGGAACACCCCGGTGCAGGGCGCACATCTATTCCTGGAGCAGAGAGGGTTAAGGGCCTTGCTCAAGGGCCCAACAGTGGCTGCACAGCAGAGCCGGGATTCGAACTCTCAACCTTTCAGTCGGTAGTCCAAAGCTCTACCCTTTTGGCTACTCACACGATCGTTGGGTTATTGTGTGTGTGTGTGTGTGTGTGTGTGTTATCCAGTCTGATAGCCAGTGCCAGTGGGCACTCTGAAGCGTTCCATCCTGCTCCTGGGTGGAATTAGCCCATGACTGAATGAACTGCCATACATTCCCATAGACACACTCCAAAATCTTGTGGAAAGCCTTCCCTGAAGAGTAAAAGAGGGTGGTCATGTCGCCATGTCATAGAAAGGTAAGCGGACACCCCCCTGCTTATGTTTTCGGCCATGGGAGTGCGGTCTCCCACAATGCAGTGCGCCCGCGGCCGAGACATTAATAAGAGTTAAGCGGGATTAATGGTTGAGTTATGTTAGGAGTGTTTGGGTAAACAGTTGTGTTCCAAATTATCAAGCATGCAGCACATTTTTGAGCTCGTGTTGTGTTGAATTTGTGTGTCTGGTGACCGCTGTGTTCTGACCACATTCTCGATTAGGAATGGGGTGTCCGACAGGCTCATTGTAAAGATGTCCGGATACTTTTGGCTATATTCTGTAATAAAGCCAGAGGATGACGCGTCCACTTCGTCTAACTGGGCTGAATGTCAGAAACACCGAGTTGTTCTTCTGCGCATTAGCGTGAGCCGTAACGAGGCTTCCTGACTACTAACGAGGACAGAGGAGCGCTGAAGCTGCAGTGTTAAACCCCCCTGATTATTCACTTTACCCTGGTCATATCCACTTCCCCTCATTTATGTACACTATATTGCCAAAAGTATTCACTCACCCATCCAAATCATTGAATTCAGGTGTTCCGATCACTTCCATGGTCACAGGTGTATAAAACCGAGCACCTCGGCATGCAGACTGCTTCTACACACATTAGTGAAAGAACGGGTCGCTCTCAGGAGCTCGGTGAATTCCAGCATGGTACCGTGATGCCACCTGTGCAACAAGTCCAGTCGTGAAATTTCCTCACTACTAAATATTCCACAGTCGACTGTCAGTGTAATTATAACAAAGTGGAAGCGATTGGGAACGACAGCGACTCAGCCATGAAGTGTTAGGCCACGTAAAATGACAGAGCGGGTCAGCGGATGCTGAGGAACATAGTGCACAGAGGTCACCAACTTTCTGCAGAGTCGATCGCTACAGACCTCCAAACTTCATGTGGCCTTCAGATCAGCTCAAGAACAGTGTGTAGAGCTTCATGGAACGGGTTTCCATGGCCGAGCAGCTGCATCCAAGCCTTACATCACCAAGCGCAATGCAAAGCGCCGGGTGCAGTGGTGTAAAGAACTCCGCCACTGGACTCTAGAGCAGTGGAGACGTGTTCTCTGGAGTGACGAATCACGCTTCTCCGCCTGGCAACCCGATGGACGAGTCTGGGTTTGGCGGTTGCCAGGAGAACGGTACTCGTCTGACTGCATTGTGCCGAGTGTAAAGTGTGGTGGAGGGGGGATTATGGTGTGGGGGTGTTTTTCAGGAGTCGGGCTCGGCCCCTTAGTTCCAGTGAAAGGAACTCTTAATGCTTCAGCATACCAAGAGATTTTGGAAAATTTCATGCTCCCAACTTTGTGGGAACAGTTTGGGGATGGCCCCTTCCTGTTCCAACATGACTGCACACCAGTGCACAAAGCACAAGGTCCATAAAGACGTGGATGAGCGAGTTTGGTGTGGAAGAACTTGACTGGCCTGACCTCAACCTGATAGAACACCTTTGGGATGAATTAGAGTGGAGACTGTGAGCCAGGCCTTCTCGTCCAACATCAGTGACTGACTTCACAAATGCGCTTCTGGAAGAACGATCAAAAATTCCCATAAACACACTCCTAAACCTTGTGGAAAGCCTTCCCAGAAGAGTTGAAGCTGTTATAGCTGCAAAGGGTGGCGACATCATATTAAACCCTGTGGATTAAGAATGGGAGTCACTCAAGTTCATATGTGTGTGAAGGCAGACGAGCGAATACTTTTGGCAGTATAGTGTATAGCTATCTACTCTTCTCAGGATCAAAGTCTGAAAAGTAAACAGGATCATATTTCTAAGTACTGTTAGCACATCTCACATCGTGTTTACATCGTATACATCATATAGCGCCTCCACATTTGGGATAGGAAGAGGCCTTGGGCGCAGCGGCATATTCCGTAAGCACGCCAGCACTGATTCAACTCTCTAGGTTTGAATCTCAACTCTGCTCCTGGTCGGCCAGGATCTTCTGATTTGTTTCTTTGTTTGTTTAAATTTTTTACCCAATTCAGTCATGCTCAGTTGGAGTTTAACTGTCTGAGTTCCCTCCATCACACACTTCGACCACTTCTTTTCACCAACCAGGGGCGGGGTCTCATAGAGTGCAGTATTACACGTGGAGAGCTACGCACTGCCATCAACCTGTCAGCAGAAGCCGCACTTGCACCAGCGACGAGGAACTCTATTTTAGCCGTTGTCCCTCCCCCTGCAGACACCCAGCCAATCATAGATAGCAGAGCATTGGTCAGTGCGTAGCTTTTCACGTATGATATTGCACTTCGTGAGACCTCATCCCTGGTAGGTAAAAAGAAGCGATCAAAGTGTGTCATGAAAGAAACTCAGACAGTTAAAACTCCAACTGGCCCTTTATATTTGTATTAGTATTATTTTTACTTTTGATGATTTACTTTCACGGTGTGTGACGTGCCCACCGGTGGTACCCACACTGGCCACAGACTGACGGAGGGCATATTTGTGTATTTCTATTTGAACTGCACTTCAAAAGCATTCTCTGCACCTAATCAAACATTACATCCCAGTGTACCTGCAACTCGGGTCAGAACTGACTCCCTGAGTCTCTCCTAGTCCTAGTGTTCTTGAGCTTTGGGTTTAGTGGGAACTTGGTGGGTAAACTGTGGCAACTTGCTGGATTTGTAGCTGACGTGGGCACCCTCCTGTTTCAAGAGTTCCCACAGATGGCATGGCAGTGTCTGACTTTTTAGCTGCTGCCTGTTTTCTGAGTTGTCTCATTTCTCTGGTGAGCATTTGGGTTGTAGCTCAGTGGTGGACTGAGTAGCTGCAGCCAAGCGCTCTTTAGTTTCTACTTAAGTCTGTACCTGTATTTTTATTGTTTTTATTGTGCATTCTACAAGCTTCAAGGTTGGTGGCCCAGATTATAGATTGCACAGTTCACGAGGTCTTGGGTTTGATTCTCATTTCCTGTTCCTCGTGTTCTCCCAATTTTGTTTCCTCCTTTAATGCGGAATGTGAATTAGCGACAGGCACCCTGTCCAGGGTGTAATCCTGCATTGCGACAAGTGCTTTCGGGTTGCGCCGAATTAAATGGTTAGTAAAGATAAATCAATATTTTAAGATTGAAGTGAAATCTGATTGGCTGATGGTATCAGTCCATTCAAAGCTCTGTCTAAATAACAGCTCGACCCCAGGAACGCATGCACATAAATATTACAGCTAGCGTAGTAGCTACAGCGTCAGAGGAGTCACTGCAGGACCCAACATGATAACGCAAACGTGTGTATATGAGGACGTTCGAGAGCTTTACCTGATGGCAGATCTCATGCACCACCACCATGGTGAGCTCCATCTGGTAGGAGAAGGACGAGACTTCGGGATCCAGCAGGATCTTCTGCTCCACAAACACACTCAGACCCCAGTTCTCCATCGCTGCGTACGGGTGCTTGGGTACAGCCAGAAGATCTGAGGAACAAGAACCACATGAGAAGATGAGCACCGATGTCCAGAATCCACAAACCACGTCTCACTCTGTCCAGACTCAGTCCAGACTCCATTCAGTACAACACTGTTTGTCCAGCGTCCATCTCAAACTCATCTTTGCTTTCCTTCAACTGCCTTCAATTTAGTCATTTCCAATTCCCAGATCATATTTCACCTCTACTGCTGGTGACGAAATATTTCATAGTAGTTCCACACCACAAGCTGAGTGTACGTGTATAATTTAGTATACAATCATATGTTTCTCTAGTGAGCATTTGGGTTGTAGCTCAGTGGTGGATTGAGTAGCTGCACCTAAGCGTTTTTTACTCTGTACCTGTATTTTTATCATTTTTATTGTGCATTGTTTAGGCTCCAGCTCTACCAGCTTTGTAGAAAGAGTTTGGGGAAGGTTTCAAAGGTTTAGTATTTTAAATTTGGACCAAAATATGGAGTTGGAGGTTCTAAATGAATTATCAAACAGTTTAAGACTGCTTTATCATTTATTTGTCAAAATGATTGAGTATATGCCGCTCAGGTAGTGCAGTGGTAAAAACACATGCTGGAACCAGAGCTGGGATCTCGAATACATCTTATCAAATCCAGGATCTGCCTGCCGGCTAAGGCTGAGCGGCCACATGAACAAAGATTGGCCCGTTGTTCAGATATGGGCGGGACTAAGCCGGATGGGGTCTCTCTCCCATGACTGGTGCAATTACGACCTCTGCTGGTTGATTGATGGCGCCTGCACAGAGATGAGTAAAGAGTGCTCTCAGGGTGAGTCTCTCCATACACAACGCTGAGCTGCACTGCACTCGTCAAAGTGTAGGTGATAAGATGCATACGGCTGCTGCCCACGTGTCGGAGGGGGCGTGGGTTAGCTTCATTCTCCTCAATCAGAGCGGGGATCGGCATTGGTGGAGAGGAAACGTGACGCAATCGGGCAATTGGACGCCCTAAAAAGGGGAGAAAATGCATAAAGAAAATAAAAGAAAAAATGATATATTTGAGTATATTTACAAAGACTTTATTTCCATTTGCTTCTTTTTTTTTTGCCTCAGATTAATGAAGTACTGGCTGGTATTTTTAAAAATACAAACACAAACAACCGACAGATGAGAAAATTCAGTCAGCGTTCTCTTTTTCCGCTTTTATTTTCATTCTCTCATGAATCCAGTCCCAGTGAGAGGTGCTGATGGGGTGTGTTTTTGTAATGGTGTGATTCTGGATATTCAGTTCTTTATGTAAATATTTTGGTAACGGTACCGTGATCAATGATACAGAGCAAAGCAGTTTATGATGGTGTAGGTCACTGGCGTGTCTGTTCTGCTGAGGTCATTATTTTTCTGAAGGTGTAGGTCACGGGCGTGTCTGTTCTGCTGAGGTCATTATTTTTCTGAAGGTACAGGACGGGTGGTGACTGATCCTACAGTGTGTGGAGCTACAGAAGCTCAATAACAGGATTTTATATCCAGGCTGAGCTGGGCGCTGGTACAGAGTAAATATTATCAGTATATCAGTGATGGTGCTGGGATGATACCCGGGTATAACGGGGGCACGATGTGATACTGATTCTGTTTTAGCTCTAGTTTATAGTTCTGACCTTCGATACTGAAGTTCCAGCAGTTACTGTAATAAAACACTGAGCTCTCTCATCTCCACCTGAATCCATCCTGACCCACACAGAAAGTTCCTCAGTCATCTTAAATTCCTCTCGCTCTGGACCCTCCTCACTTTCAGCGAGACATCAGACCCCAAAAGGAGGAAATCACCACCCCCCCAAAAACAAAATAGACCCTAAAAAGAGTGTATCAAAACCCCAAAACGGAGGGCATCAGACCCCAAAAAGGAGGGAAATCAGACCCCAAAAAGAGGACATTACACCCCAAAAGGAGAACATCAGGCCCTAAATGGAGGACATTAGACCCACCCCAAAAACGAGAACATCAAACACCAAAAGGAGAACATCAGACCCCAAAAGGAAGACATCAGACCTCAAAAAGGAGAACATCAGACCCACCCCAAAAGGACATCAAACACCAAAAAGTGGACATCAGACCCACCCCAAAAGGAGAACATCAGGCCCCAAAAGGAGAACATCAAACCCCAAAAAGAGGACATCAGACCAGAAAAAGGACATCAGACCCCAAAAGAGGACATCAGACCCTTAAAATAGGACATCAGACCCCAAAAGAAGAACATCAGACCCCAAAAGGAGAACATCAGACCCCAAAAGGAGGATATCAGACCCACTTCAAAAGAAGGACATCAGACCCTTAAAATAGGACATCAGACCCCAAAAGGAGAACATCAGACCCCAAAAGGAGAACATCAGACCCACTTCAAAAGAAGGACATCAGACCCCAAAGGAAGACATCAGACTCCAAAAGGAGGACATCAGACCCCAAAAGAAGAACATCAGACCCCAAAATGAGAACATCAGACCCCAAAAGAAGACATCATACCCCAAAAAGGAGAACATCAGACACCAAAAGCACATCAGACACTAAAAGGAGGACATGAGACCCCAAAAAGGAAAACATCAGACCCCAAAAGGAGGACATCTGACCCCAAAAAGGAGAACATCAGACCCCAAAAAGGAGAACATCAGACCCCAAAAGGAGGACATCAGACGTAAAAAGGAGAACATCAGACGTAAAAAGGAGAACATCAGACCCCAAAAAAGAGAACATCAGACGTAAAAAGGAGAACATCAGACCCCAAAAGGAGAACATCAGACCCCAAAAGGAGAACATCAGACGTAAAAAGGAGAACATCAGACCCCAAAAAGAGAACATCAGACCCCAAAAGGAGGACATCAGACGTAAAAAGGAGAACATCAGACCCCAAAAGGAGAACATCAGACGTAAAAAGGAGAACATCAGACGTACAAAATAATGCCGGATGCTGATGAATGAGCGACGTTTAAAGAACAAATCTTTGCTGCTTCCTGGAGCTTCTGCGATGGTTCCTGAAGCTCCGCTCGGCAGGGTGACCGGCGGTCAGTTAGTGATGGATGATCTTCCTGTAGAGGCGTCAGTTCCTCTGATAAACGATTGGTTCACACCAAACAGATCGGATCTCCCTTCAGATCCTAAAATAAAGATATCGATGATGGTCCGACCCCGTTCTCGTACCTCGTCTATCGATACGTGGTTGCTTCTCAGCGCGGGTTTAATAATTGATGGACCTGTTAGTACAGCTCGATCGTGACCTAACCGTGCTAATTAGGACCCAGCTGGACGTTCTGTGAACATTATGTTCCTCAGGAGGGTCCAGATAAAGAAACAAATGGAACATCAAGCAGACGACCTATTTCCTCTCACAGAGCAGATACAGAAACTGAGACTGTTAGTGCTTCATGGATCATAATCATGTGTTTTTATTTTTTATCCATGAATAAATCCAGGAACACCTGAGGAACCGTGACCACAAGGTCTGGAACACTATTTTTGGTCCTCATACCAGACTGCACAGATTTACACCTGATCCAACCCTCCTATTTATCTGGGCTTAGGACTGGCATTGAGAGCGGCATTGACGTCCAACTGGAACACACATTCACATTCATGATTTCCTTTATGAGCTACTTATACTGATAAACTTTGTGGGTATACAATTACTGACTGCTGTGTAGACTTTGTCAGCCCCTGTTCATTCCACCATCTGGGTAATAGTACAGAGAAGAGTCTTGATGCTCGTCTTCCTTGAGTCCTGATGATTGGTTGAAGACTATGAGGTACAGTTAAGAGTTCCATTCAGTGGTGCTACCCAGATACAACACCCTCAACATCTCCAGTGTTCATACTCCAGATATATCACCCTAAACATCTCCAGTGTTTAAACTCCAGATATATCACCCTCAACATCTCCAGTGTTTAAACGCCAGATATATCACCCTCAACATCTCCAGTGTTCATACTCCAGATATATCACCCTAAACATCTCCAGTGTTTAAACTCCAGATATATCACCCTCAACATCTCCAGTGTTTAAACGCCAGATATATCACCCTCAACATCTCCAGTGTTCATACTCCAGATATATCACCCTCAACATCTCCAGTGTTTAAACTCCAGATATATCACCCTCAACATCTCCAGTGTTTAAACTCCAGATATATCACCCTCAACATCTCCAGTGTTCATACTCCAGAAATATCACCCTCAACATCTCCAGTGTTTAAACTCCAGATATATCACCCTCAACATCTCCAGTGTTCATACTCCAGATATATCACCCTCAACATCTCCAGTGTTTAAACTCCAGATATATCACCCTCAACATCTCCAGTGTTTAAACTCCAGATATATCACCCTCAACATCTCCAGTGTTTAAACTCCAGATATATCACCCTCAACATCTCCAGTGTTCATACTCCAGAAATATCACCCTCAACATCTCCAGTGTTTAAACTCCAGATATATCACCCTCAACATCTCCAGTGTTTAAACTCCAGATATATCACCCTTAACATCTCTAGTTTTCAAACCCCAGATATATCACCCTTAACATCTCGTGTTCAAACCCCAGATATATCACCCTCAACATCTCCAGTGTTCAAACTCCAGATATATCACCCTCAACATCTCGTGTTCAAACTCCAGATATATCACTCTTAACATCTCCAGTGTTTAAACTCCAGATATATCACCCTTAACATCTCCAGTGTTTAAACGCCAGATATATCACTCTTAACATCTCCAGTGTTTAAATTCCAGATATATCACCCTTAACATCTCCAGTGTTTAAACGCCAGATATATCACTCTTAACATCTCCAGTGTTTAAATTCCAGATATATCACCCTTAACATCTCCAGTGTTTAAACGCCAGATATATCACTCTTAACATCTCCAGTGTTTAAACTCCAGATATATCACCCTTAACATCTCCAGTGTTTAAACGCCAGATATATCACCCTTAACATCTCCAGTGTTTAAATTCCAGATATATCACCCTTAACATCTCTAGTGTTCAAACTCCAGAAATATCACCCTCAACATCTCGTGTTCAAACTCCAGATATATCACTCTTAACATCTCCAGTGTTTAAATTCCAGATATATCACCCTTAACATCTCCAGTGTTTAAACGCCAGATATATCACTCTTAACATCTCCAGTGTTTAAACTCCAGATATATCACCCTTAACATCTCCAGTGTTTAAACGCCAGATATATCACTCTTAACATCTCCAGTGTTTAAATTCCAGATATATCACCCTTAACATCTCCAGTGTTTAAATGCCAGATATATCACTCTTAACATCTCCAGTGTTTAAACTCCAGATATATCACCCTTAACATCTCCAGTGTTTAAACGCCAGATATATCACTCTTAACATCTCCAGTGTTTAAATTCCAGATATATCACCCTTAACATCTCTAGTGTTCAAACTCCAGAAATATCACCCATAACATCTAAAGTGTTTAAACTCCAGATATATCACCCTTAACATCTCTGGTGTCCAAAACCCACACATAGTACCCTACTTTTGAGTATCTCATGATGCTAGTTCAGCATCATCTTCTGAAGCGTCTGTTTGTTCTCTAAGCTCCTGCGTGACGGTGGAGGCTAATTACTGACTAATTGATTTCCAGACGGCTAATTAACTTGACATTTTCACATCACATGGTGAGTGAAGCTCCTGCCGCTCCTGAAGGGCACGAAGAGCTGAAGTGTTTGTGTCAGGAAACGTCTGAACGGTGCCAGTCTGACAGGAGAGACCCAGAACCTGGTTGATATTCCTCATGCTGTTCTGTCTCCTCCATCGTGATGTTTTCATTGTGTTTGTGTTCGATCCTCTGTAGAGACCAGAAGCTCCGTCAGGATCATCAAATGACCTCCATCATCCAATGAGGCGTCAGAGAGAACGACATGAAGTCGAGGAGAAAAAAAAAGCAGCAGGATGGAGGGGGGAGGGGTGGCACCACCCGTGTGGGCACCACCCGTGTGGGCTCCACCCGTGTGGGCACCACAGCCTTAAAGATAAAGACCTGAGTTAAAGATCAGGACCGGAACCAAACACCCACCTGCTGCCACTCAGACGTTCAGAAGAACCCTGATAGATCAGAGATGTCCATGAATTACGTTGTGATTTATCCCTTCCTGTCTGACTGACTGCTCTGGTTTGTGGAGCGGAAGCTCCTGAGATGTGACCGTGTCCCCTGAAGGTGCCCTTCTACGCCAACAGTGTTTCATTAGCACCCTGAAGTCCTGAAATCTCCTGACCTCATTAGAAACCTTCGTCCTGTTTATAATGACTGAACGAGTCGATGCTTCAGGGTGCTAATGAAAAAGCATCGGCGTAGAAGGACGAGGGGCGTAGAAGGACACCTTCAGGGGACACGGTCACATCTCAGGAGCTTCCGTCCTACAAACCAGAGCGGTCAGTCAGACAGGAAGTGATAAATCACACCTTAATTAATCAATCGCACTGAATATTGAAGGCATCATCTCCTGTGGGTCACTCTATCGAATGGAAATAACATCGATCGTTTAAATATTTATGGACACCAGACGTCAGAACATCACGTCTACAGTATGGTTATTAATTTGTAGTCTGGTTTGTGGGACTACAGTGGTCTGCACAGTCCTGAGTAAACGATTTTGGGATGAATTGGAACACTGATTGCAAGCCAGCCCTCCTTGTTCCCTCCTTGACTCTAATGGACACAAGTTCCAACAGACACACTCCGACTATATTCTAGTGTAGATAAAGAGAATGACGTGTGTATTGAACTGAACACAGCGAACTGATGGGAATCCAATCAAGCCAAACTTGAACTGAGAGTCGGATATAGACCAGCACACACACACACACACACACACACACACACACACACACACATCAATATTATCTGTGTCTGAATAAACTCAGCCACTGTAATCCACAACATCGACCACAACCAGCTTCAGATCCAAACCCGTCCAGGTTCCACCATCAAACAAACACATCAACGCCGCGGAACGCCTCGGAACGGCCCCGCCCTTCCACCCCGGGTCCCTCTTACCTAGTTTAGGCAGCGAGTACTGGACCCTGAAGTAATCCTGGTAGAAGTTGAGGAGTCTCTTGGTGATGTGCAGGGCGTAGTCTCCCGATCCGCTCTGGATGGCGTCGGGTCGGGCATACAGCCGGATCTGATCCAACGACACAAACCCACGAGTGAGAGCAAATCGAACCAAAACACAGAATCAATCTCATCAAACGTCGTCTCATGTTTAGTCTGATGGTCGGGATCAGCGTTGCTACTCTGCATTTTAAGAAATCCCAAAATTGTACGAGTTAACTGACAAAAAAATGGGATTATTATCAGTATTAATATTTACAAATTGCAACATAAAAAAAATATACACCGAGCAGGCACGACATGATGAGCACTGACAGGTGAAGTGAATAACACTGATCATCTCTTCATCACGGCACCTGTTAGTGGGGGGGGGGGGGGGTATATTACGCAGCAAGTGAACATTTTATCCTCAAAGTTGATGTTAGAAGCAGGAAAAATGGGCGAGCGTGAGGACCCGAGCGAGTTTGACGAGGGCCGAATTGTGATGGCTAGACGACTGGGTCAGAGCATCTTCAAAACTGCAGTTGTGGGGTGTTCTCAGTCTGCAGTGGTCAGTATCTATCAAAAGTGCTCCAAGAAAGGAACAGTGGTAAACCGGCGTCATGGGCGGCCAAGGCTCATTGATGCACGTGGGGAGCGAAGACTGGTCCAACAAACTCCTGAAGAAGTTCATGCTGGTTCTGATAGAAAGGTGTCAGAATACACAGAGCATCACAGTTTGTTGTGTATGGGGATGCATAGCCGCAGACCAGTCAGGGTGCCCACGCTGACCCCTGTCCACCGCCGAAAGCGCCAACAATGGGCACGAGAGCATCGGAACTGGACCACGGAGCGATGAAAGAAGGCTGGATGGCCAGGTTCTGGATGGTCGGGTGCGTGTGCGTCGCTTACCTGGGGAACACACGGCACCAGGATGCACTATGGGAAGAAGGCGAGCCGGCGGAGGCAGTGTGATGCTGGGAAACCTCGGGTCCTGCCATCCATGTGGATGTTACTTTGACACGTAGCTCCTACCTAAGCATTGTTGCAGACCATGTTCACCCTCTCATGGAGACGGTTCCCTGATATCTGTGGCCTCTTTCAGCAGGATGATGCTCCCTGCCACAAAGCTAAAATGCTTCAGGAACGGTTTGTGGTGTTGACTTGGCGTCCAAATTTCCCAGATTTCAATCCAATCGAGCATCTGTGGGACGTGCTGGACAAACAAGTCCGATCCACGGAGACCCCACCTCACAATTTACAGGAGTTAAAGGATCTGCTGCTAACATCTTGGTGACAGATACCACAGCACACCTTCAGGGGTCTAGTGGAGTCCATGCCTCGACGGGTCAGGGCTGTTTTGGCAGCAAAAGGGGGACTAATACAATATTAGGAAGGTGGTCATAATGTTATGCCTAATCGGTGTACATATTATTGTCTTTCAAACTCAGGGAGTGTCCTGCCTAATCTGATTAGCTATCACTATCAGACTCCGAAAGTCTGGTAACGTTATTAATTGTTTCTGACTGCTGCTGCTGTTTCTGTCATTCACACTACGACGATAGATGCAGATTTATCCCTGCAATTTATCACAGCAATGAACAAAAACGGGGCTAAAATGCACGGATGAGAACGGATGTGACATCATGTTCTCACGTCCAGGACATTGTAAAGAAAAAGTAAAGAATTAAATGTACAGTAGGTGTAGAAATGTATCATTATCATTCCTAATTTATGACTGTAGACCATACAATTCCAGGCAGATTTTTAATTGCTTGAATGCAAATTAAAAATCCCAAAATCACTTGGCAAAATCCCCAAATCTCAAATCAATCAAAATCCCCAAATCCAAAGAAGTGGCCACACTGGTCAGGAGGATTGAAATGCTGCACTTATTCTCAGTGGTGTCGCCCGTTTGGTCGTTTGAAACACGTGAATTCAATAATTAGAAGAGGCGTCCCGATACTTCTGTCCATATAGTGTGTGATTCAGTTGTGAGGGAATGTTGTTGGACATTTTGAAGGTGGTTGAAAAATTTATTCAGAACAAATAAATCTCTGGAAACAAAAGTAAATAAATTATATAAATCAATATATTAATAAATTAAAGAAATAAAGAAAAGAAAAGCAAGAAAGAAAGAAAGAAAGAAAAAAATGAAGAAAGAAAGATAGAAAGAAAAGAAGAAAAAAAAAGAAAGAAAATTAATAAAGAAATAAAGAAAGAAAATTATTAAAACAAATAAATACAATTAATAAAATTAATAAATAAATAAATTAATTAATTAAATAAAAAATTAATAAAAAGAAAATTAATAAATAAATAAATAGATAAATAAGTTTAATAGGAGTAAAAACTTGTGTGAAACTAGTTTTAAATTTTTAGAAAGAAATAAAATGAATAAATAAATAAAATGAATAAAATAAATAAATAAATAGAATAAAAAGAAAAAAGAAAATGAATGAAAAAATAAAGAAAAAAATAAAATAAATAAATAAATAAATAAATAAATAAATAAATAAATAAATAAATAAATAAATAAATAAGTAAATAGGTTTAATAGGAGTAAAAACTTGTGTGAAACTAGTTTAAAATTTTTAGAAAGAAATAAAATGAATAAATAAATAACATGAATAAAATAAATAAATAAATAGAATAAAAAAGAAAAAAGAAAATGAATGAATAAATAAAGAAAAAAATAAAATAAATAAATAAATGAATAAATAAATAAATAAATGAAGAAATAAATAAATAAAGAAAGAAATAAAGAAAGACAATAAATAAATGAATGAATAAATAAATGAATGAATGAATAAATAAATAAATAAATAAATAAATAATTAGGTAAATAAATAAATAAATAAATAAATAAATAAATAAATAAATAAATAAATAAATAAATGAATGAATGAATGAATGAATGAATGAATAAAAAAAAAAAAATAATAGTTTTGGGATGCTGAAGACTGAAGCCTGATTCACCAGAGTGAATCACACCGTGAGTAAAAGCTCGTGTGAAACAAGTTTCATATTTTTATATATTTTTTTTTCCTCACGTGAGCGCCACCGCCTGAAGCTTCAAACGTCGCTGAGACACAGAATGAGGTCGCGAGTGTTTTCAAAGACGTAGTGCGATTCCTTCATCCTGCAAGATAAAGGAGACTGGAGGTCTCACCAGCATCCGCCTCCTCGTCGTACAAGCACTGGAGATGCGAGGACTTAAAAAATATATTTTGGAGGATTTTGTTCACGTGTGATGCAGAAGGAGAGCGTGAGGGTGGCAAACGGATTGGTTCTGCAGGCTTGTACCAGTCTGTGGTGGTAAAGCTGAAGCTCAGTCCTCAGACAAAAGCTCTCTGTCTCACATGTGGTCATGAGATCTGGGTAGCGACCCAAGTGAGGTCATAAGTCCAAACGGTGTAAATGAGGTTGCTGGACTTACGCTACATGACAGGTTAGGGATGGCAGCGAACCCACTCTGGATTGGTTGAATTCCTTCATCTAGAACCCAAATATAAAGTCCAGATCTTCATTACATCAGTGGTAGCCCAGTGGTTACCAGAGGGTTGCTGGTTCGAGGAACCCCAGGAACCACAGAACCCGCTGGAGGGATTTGATCTCTCATTTTAGCTCAAGAACGTCTGAGGATCCACCAGGAGGAGCTGGAACATGGGCGGACCTTCTTATACTGTCAAAACCAAAGCTGTGTCCTAAATCACAGCACGCAAGAGTGGGTGGTGTGTCCGAATACGTCGTATTCATTAAGCGGTACACGAAAGGTACCCAGATGACAGAAGGTTGCTGGTTTGAGTCTGGAGTCGGGATTCCTTTCATAGTTTTGATTGGACGCGGTATTAAGTATGATCAAATCAGCGCATCATATTTTTAGATGTGTAATAAATGAAAAAGCAACAGTGTCTTACATGAACGCCCACCGGAGCTGTTCCAGACTCCAGTACAGGAAAGCAGTACGTGAGAGCAGGTAGTGTGTCCGAATACGTAGTATTCATTAAATGGTACGCAAAAGGTTCCCGGATGACCTACTGCATGGGCAGCTGTTTTGTCACTGTGGTCCGATAATCAATCAAATAATTCAACTGGCGTTCGGACGCAGCCCAAGACCCTCAGCAGGACGGAGACGGAAACTGAACTGACCTGAACGTTCTTTTATTGTTTTTTTTATTTGTTAAACATCTAAAAACATAACATGACAAAATCTTATCTAAAATTTATAGGTTCTTATCTGAACTAGACCAAACAGTCTCTATACCAAAAAACTAATGGGAAGAAGAGCTCTCAATTACTCTCACTGCCGATTGCTGGACAAACATTCTCAAAAATACATTTAAAATAACTAACAATACTAACCTCCACCTTATACAGTATAAGGTAATTCACAGAGTACACTATACTAGGCAAAATCTATATTAAATGGGATTAGTGGACTCTGTAATGAGTGAAATCTGTACACACTGCTCACTAAACACCCCAGACAACTACATACATGCAAATCAAACACTTCTGGCAATTAGTTATAAATTATCTGACTCCACTACTAAAACACCCCAACCCCCTATCCCCATCACTCTGTGTATTAGGCGACACATCAACCACAAACCTAAACCAGGATGAAACAAAAGCACTTTTAGTGGCGCTAACCATCGCCAAAAAAACTATTCTCACAAACTGGAAATCAAGGAAAAAAATCACAATCAATCAATGGAAAAACTTACTCATAGACCATATAGAAATGGAAAAAATATCAGCATCTATCAAAAACAGAACTCACGAACACATGAAAACATGGTCAGCACTTAAAAACCTGTTATATCAATAACTCCATCAGCTCTCATCAACAGTTTACCCACACACCACTAACACAACCATTATATATCTATAACCATTCTATACCCATACACCACTAACACAACCATTATATATCTATAACCATTCTATACCCATACACCACTAACACAACCATTATATATCTATAACCATTCTATACCCATACACCACTAACACAACCATTATATATCTATAACCATTCTATACCCATACACCACTAACACAACCATTATATATCTATAACCATTCTATACCCATACACCACTAACACAACCATTATATATCTATAACCATTCTATACCCATACACCACTAACACAACCATTATATATCTATAACCATTCTATACCCATACACCACTAACACAACCATTATATATCTATAACCATTCTATACCCACACACCACTAACACAACCATTATATATCTATAACCATTCTATACCCATACACCACTAACACAACCATTATATATCTATAACCATTCTATACCCATACACCACTAACACAACCATTATATATATATAACCATTCTATACCCATACACCACTAACACCACCATTATATATCTATAACCATTCTATACCCACACACCACTAACACAACCATTTTATATCTATAACCATTCTATACCCATACACCACTAACACAACCATTATACATCTATAACCATTCTATACCCATACACCACTAACACAACCATTATACATCTATAACCATTCTATACCCATACACCACTAACACCACCATTATATATCTATAACCATTCTATACCCATACGCCTCTAACACAACCATTATATATCTATAACCATTCTATACCCATACACCACTAACACAACCATTATACATCTATAACCATTCTATACCCACACACCACTAACACAACCATTATATACCTATAACCATTCTATACCCATACACCACTAACACAACCATTATATATCTATAACCATTCTACACCCATACACCACTAACACAACCATTATATATCTATAACCATTCTACACCCATACACCACTAACACAACCATTATATATCTATAACCATTCTATACCCATACACCACTAACACAACCATTATATATCTATAACCATTCTATACCCATACACCACTAACACAACCATTATACATCTATAACCATTCTATACCCATACACCACTAACACAACCATTATATATCTATAACCATTCTATACCCATACACCACTAACACAACCATTATATATCTATAACCATTCTATACCCATACACCACTAACACAACCATTATATATCTATAACCATTCTATACCCATACACCACTAACACAACCATTATATATCTATAACCATTCTATACCCATACACCACTAACACAACCATTATATATCTATAACCATTCTACACCCATACACCACTAACACAACCATTATATATCTTTAACCATTCTACACCCATACACCACTAACACAACCATTATATATCTATAACCATTCTATACCCATACACCACTAACACAACCATTATACATCTATAACCATTATATACTGTATATACAGGGGTTGGACAAAATAACTGAAACACCTGTCATTTTAGTGTGGGAGGTTTCATGGCTAAATTGGACCAGTCTGGTGGCCAATCTTCATTAATTGCACATTGCACCAGTAAGAGCAGAGTGTGAAGGTTCAATTAGCAGGGTAAGAGCACAGTTTTGCTCAAAATATTGCAATGCACACAACATTATGGGTGACATACCAGAGTTCAAAAGAGGACAAATTGTTGGTGCACGTGTTGCTGGCGCATCTGTGACCAAGACAGCAAGTCTTTGTGATGTATCAAGAGCCACGGTATCCAGAGTAATGTCAGCATACCACCAAGAAGGACAAACCACATCCAACAGGATTAACTGTGGACGCAAGAGGAAGCTGTCTGAAAGGGATGTTCGGGTGCTAACCCGGATTGTATCCAAAAAACATAAAACCACGGCTGCCCAAATCACGGCAGAATTAAATGTGCACCTCAACTCTCCTGTTTCCACCAGAACTGTCCGTCAGGAGCTCCACAGGGTCAATATACACGGCCGGGCTGCTATAGCCAAACCTTTGGTCACTCGTGCCAATGCCAAACGTCGGTTTCAATGGTGCAAGGAGCGCAAATCTTGGGCTGTGGACAATGTGAAACATGTATTGTTCTCTGATGAGTCCACCTTTACTGTTTTCCCCACATCCGGGAGAGTTACGGTGTGGAGAAGCCCCAAAGAAGCGTACTACCCAGACTGTTGCATGCCCAGAGTGAAGCATGGGGTTGTTTCAGTGATGGTTTGGGCTGCCATATCATGGCATTCCCTTGGCCCAATACTTGTGCTAGATGCCAAGGACTGCCGAACCATTCTGGAGGACCATGTGCATCCAATGGCGGTGCCGTGTATCAGGATGACAATGCACCAATACACACAGCAAGACTGGTGAAAGATTGGTTTGATGAACATGAAAGTGAAGTTGAACATCTCCCATGGCCTGCACAGTCACCAGATCTAAATATTATTGAGCCACTTTGGGGTGTTTTGGAGAAGCGAGTCAGGAAACGTTTTCCTCCACCAGCATCACGTAGTGACCTGGCCACTATCCTGCAAGAAGAATGGCTTAAAATCCCTCTGACCACTGTGCAGGACTTGTATATGTCATTTCCAAGACGAATTGACGCTGTATTGGCCGCAAAAGGAGGCCCTACACCATACTAATAAATTATTGTGGTCTAAAACCAGGTGTTTCAGTTATTTTGTCCAACCCCTGTATATATACAGTATATATATATATATATCCCCTCCACCCGAATGTTCCTATACGCACACACGCACGCACACACACACATACATACATACACACACACACACACACACACACACACAGATAAGACTTTATTAATTTATTTTTTTTCCCCCTCTCTTTTCATTTATTATTACTATTACTTTTCCTCTCCCTGTTGTCTGCTCATTCTGTTTCCTCTTTTCCTTCCGCTCTCACCCCCTTTTTATGTTTGTTTATTATTTTGCTTATATTATTGTTTCCTTATTATATGTAATGTATATCTTCCCTCTGCATAATGACCACACTTTAGTACTTCGTATTAACAGTAATAAAGTTTAATTGGTCCCCCGAAGAGGGGGGGTGGTGGCAGGAAGAAAAAAATTTAATAAATAAATAAATAAAATATACATAACATGATGATTTAATCCTACTTAAAATCAAAACTATGAAAGGAATCTCGATACTCGAACCAGCAACCTTCTGATAACCACGTGGCTAATACCAACGTTAAGAAGATCTGGACCTTGGATTTGGGTTCTAGATGAAGGAATCCAGCTACACTTCGAAGGAAAAGAACATTGTTGAGGTCAGTAGTTCTGTTACGCTATATGGTCAAAAGTATTTGGACGCCTAAGATTTCAAAAACTTCTATGCGAGACTTTGAAGTAGGTCTGTGGCAGCATTTGTACAGCTGGGCGCTGATGTCGGTCAATAAAGGCTCAGCTGATGTTCCAGTGTTTTGTAAGGTACAGCGGTAGCTCAGTGGTTAAGATGCTGGACTAGTAATCATAAGGTTGCCGGTTCAAGCCCCACCATCACCAAGTTGCCACTGTTGGGCCCCTGAGTGAGGCCCTTAACCCTCAATTGCTCAAGTTGTATTCAGTCATGATTGTACGTTGCTTTGGATTAAAATGTAAACGTACGTTGAGCTATTTCCACTGTATAATTATTTTATCCTGGTCAGGGTCAAAGTAAGTACAGTTCACTGGGCAAAAGCTAGGGAACACCCTGGACAGGTCGCCAGTCCATCACAGGGCACACACACACACACACACTTGGGCAGTTTAATATCTCCAGTTAACCTGACTGCAGCTCCCGTAGGAAACCCACACAGACACAAGGAGAACATGCCAACTAATGTCATGCCAAATGGGGTTTGAACCCAGGACCTTCTTGCTGTGGTCTGTTTTACTAGCCCACCGCTGGCATAGCTGGACGCTCCAGAGACTCAGTTGACCGCATCATGGTTAGTTGTCCACATACTTTTAGCCATGTAGTGTAGATCTGAGTATGCCTGAAGGGGGGCGCTACCCTCCCTATCGTGGTACATAAGATCAAAGACACCCAGGTACGTCTGATGATGCTTTGATCTCTAGCTATGAATATAATGCTATAGCTCCCACCCAGACAGCAGGACTGATTCAGCTCTTTTGGACTCCCAGCAGTGGATGGCTGTGGCGTTATTAATAAACGGTGGGTCCGGGACCCTGGACTCACCACGACTCCGCCCTCTGTGACCGCCTCTCTGTAGGTGAAGTTACACACCGCCCAGGCCAGGAAGTAAGTGGACATGCGCGGCGTCCTGGAGAACTGATTGGTGACCCAGTCGTCCCGGTCCAGACTGGACGAATCCACCGGCATGTTGGAGAGCGACTGATAGGAGGAGTCGTGTCTCAGTCGCACTCGGAAGGTGGCTTTGAAGACGGGCTCGTCGAAACACGGGAAAGCCTTTCTGGCGTGAGTCGGGGAGAACTGCGTCACGGCCAGGTACCTGCGGGCAGTCATGAAAAAAATAAATAAATAAAGGATAGATTAGAAAGTGAAAAATCGAGAGCAAATCAGAGAGAAATAAAAATATTTATAACATTTACTTACACCAACAAACCAGGACTGATTTCTAATTAACCTGTCTTTATTTTTTCATGTTTTATCCCAGTCAGGGTTGCATTGATTCTTTCACTGATTAGGCAGGAATACATCCAGCACAAGGGATGGATTTTATTAATTAATTAATTGAGTTTTTAAATGAATGAATGAATGAATGAATTAATTAATTAATTAATTAATTAATTAATTTATTTATTTATTTATTTATTTATTTATTTATTTATAATTCATTAATTCCTTCATTGACGTATTTATTTATTTATTTATTTATTTATTTATTTATTTATTTATGTATTCATTTAATTATTAAGGTTTTTTTTTTATTTATTTACTTATTCATTTGTTAATTTGTTCATGTATTTATTCATTTGTTTGTTTATTTATTTATTATTTTGTAATTTTATTTTCAATATTTATCACTGCTTTATCCTAGTCAGGGTTACGATGGGTACGTACAGGCAGGGGACTGATATATATTTCTTTTTATTTTTATTTCTTTTGTAATTTAATTTTTTTATATTTATCACTGCTTTTTCCTAGTCTGGGTTGTAATGACAGGGAATGATTTTTTTAATGTATTGATTGATTGATTGATTTGTTTATTTATTTGTGTATTCATTATTTTGTAATTTTATTGTCAATATGTATCACTGCTTCAATCCAGTCAGGACTGGTTTTTTATTTTAATTTTAATATTTATTCATTTATTTATTATTTATTTATTTATTGTTTGCATTGTCAACCTAATTTACCTCCCAATGTAGTCATATCCAATTCCCCAATTGCATTTTGCTTCCTCTGTATTGTTGCAGACCTGCACTCCTGACCGATAAGAGCCGTGACTAACACACGCCCCCTTCGACACGTGTGCAGTAACCGACTGCTTCTTTTTACCTGCACCAGACGAGTTCATATGGAGATCAGTATTGTGTACAGAGAGTCACGCACTGATCCCCATTATCCCCCGTCTCTGATGCAGCACCATTGATGTCAATCAGCCAGCAGAGGGCGTAATTGCAGCAGTTATTGTTTGTGTAGGTGATGACCGGCCTTTAACAGAGCTGAACCTGCTGAGATTCGAACCCAGATCTCAGCAGTAATGAGCTGGACTCATAAACCACTGTGTCACCCGAGCACCTTGATAATAATATTAATAATAAACTAAATTCTGAAGGGGAACTGCAGGGACCCAGAGGAACAGAGAAGCTAGGAACACTGTATGGAACACCATGACCTTCAGTTACTTCATCCTAGTGAAGTTCTATCTTCATAATTATTTTACATTTTCATTTATAATATTTGTATTTTTAATATTCATAATATTTATGGAAATTATTATTCATAATATTTGTATTTTTAATATTTATAATATTTACATAAATTATTATTTATAATATGTTTTATTATTAATATTAATAATATTTATGGGAATTATTATTTATAATGTTTTTATTATTAATATTAATAATATTTAAGGAAATTATTATTTATAATATTTTTATTTTTAATGTTTATAATATTTACAGGAATTATTATTTATATTATTTTTATTTTTAATGTTTATAATATTTATAGGAATTATTATTATTCATAATATTATTTTTTTCATGGTTTTATTTTTAATATTTTTATTTTTAATAATTATAATATTTATGGGAATTATTATTTATAATATTTTTATTTTTAATGTTTATAATATTTATAGGAATTATTATTATTCATAATATTATTTTTTTCATGGTTTTATTTTTAATATTTTTATTTTTAATAATTATAATATTTATGGGAATTATTATTTATAATATTTTTATTTTTAATATTTCTATTTTCAATATTTGTATTTTTATGTTTTCATTTTTTAATATTTTTATTTTTTATATTGATAATATTTATGGGAATTATTATTTATAATATTTTTATTTGTAATATTTTTATTTTTAATAATTATAATTTGTATGGGAATTTTACCTGTGCACAAAGCAAGTTCTATATAAAGCTCTACATAAAGAAAAGCTCAGTTTTAAGAAACTCCAGATCGTAACCCCATTTAACAGCCATACAAATGCTGTCATCTTTCGACTGAACGGGCACAAATTCCCACAGACATGCCTCACTGAGTGAGTGTATTATAATAAAAATGAAGGACCTCCTCTCTCCGTGCAGCAGGTACGAGCTGCGGAAGAACCCCAGAAGTTCGTCCTGGATCTGAGCGTGGAAGGTGACGTTGATCTTGTACGTGCGCAGCGGCTTCATCTCGCGGTGTAGGGAGACCACGTACACCTGGTTGGGCGGGTAGTGGAAGTGGCGGTGGATCCTCATGGCGCCGTGCTTCTTGCCGTCCGAGAAGACGGACACGGCGTCCACGTCCAGCCGGTCGGCGTGCAGCACCACGAACTTGGTGGCGTTGACGCACTCGAACTCGATGCTCACCTCCCCGGAGAAGGTGAAGTCGTCCATGCGGACCGAGAGCCGGAGCTCGTAGTGCCGCGGCCGCAGCGCCGTCGGGAGGCGCAGGCGTCGCCAGGGCTGCCAGTCCTCGGCCCTGTGCTCTCGGGACTGGTTGGACCCGGGGTCGAGCGGCCCGGCGCTCTCGCCGGCGCCGCCGCCGCACTTCTCGAAGTGGACGCCCAGCATCACGGCCGCGGCCGTCACCACGATGAGCGTCAGGATGGACACTGCGAAGGCCAGGACGAGCCTCTTGTGCACGGTGATGTGCTGCTCGGTGGTCCGGGGTCGCACCACCACGCCGTCCGCCCACTGGTCCGACAGGGCGCGCCCGTTCCTCATGCTCAGGTCCTCGATTCCCATTGGTCACTTCGACTCGCTGCAAAGAACCAGAGGAGAAACATCAACACTGCGTCAGTACTGTTGCTCCGGCCCCGTCCATCACAGGGGCCACAAAAGACTGACCACCACTCAACAGGGGACTTCCTAATACCCATAATTCCGAGGTTCTGAACAGTGCATTTAGTACAGAGGCGGCCGTCTGTGGCTCCGGACCCCGTCCATCACAGGGGCCACAAAAGACTGACCACCACTCAACAGGGGACCTCCTAATACCCATGAACCCATTACTGCCTTTACAATAAACTGGAACATGGAGTCAGTTCCAAAGGAGCGGAGGCTGTTATAGACACAAGGAGGTTGTCCATGATTTAGAAATTGTGACTTTAGGGCCAAAAGTATTTGGACACCTGACCATGAGCTTGTTGGACGTCCCATTGTGGGAATTTGTGCCCTTTTTGTATGGCTGGGCGCTGATGTCGCCTCAGTCGATGTTCCGGTTCATCCCAGATTTGTTGAGTGAGGCTGAGCTCAAGGCTCATGTCTTGGAACAGGAAAGGACCTTCCCTAAATTGTTTGCTGCCAAGTCAGAAGATCCCTTTATACACCGATCAGCCATAACATTAAAACCACCTCCTTGTTTCTACACTCACTGTCCATTTTATCAGCTCCACTTACCATATAGAAGCATTTTGTAGTTCTACAATTACTGACTGTAGTCCATCTGTTTCTCTGCATGCTTTGTTAGCCCCCTTTCATGATGTTCTTCAATGGTCAGGACCCCCACAGGACCACCACAGAGCAGGTATTATTTAGGTGGTGGATCATTCTCAGCACTGCAGTGACACTGACTGGTGGTGTGTTAGTGTGTGTTGTGCTGGTATGAGTGGATCAGACACAGCAGCGCTGCTGGAGTTTTTAAACACCTCACTGTCACTGCTGGACTGAGAATCATCCACCAACCAAAAATATCCAGCTAACAGCGCCCCGTGGGCAGCGTCCTGTGACCACTGATGAAGGTCTAGAAGATGACCGACTCAAACAGCAGCAATAGATGAGCGATCGTCTCTGACTTTACATCTACAAGGTGGACCGACTAGGTAGGAGTGTCTAATAGAGTGGACAGTGAGTGGACACGGTGTTTAAAAACTCCAGCAGCGCTGCTGTGTCTGATCCACTCATATCAGCACAACACACACTAACACACCACCACCATGTCAGTGTCACTGCAGGGCTGAGAATGATCCACCACCTAAATAATACCTGCTCTGTGGTGGTCCTGTGGGGGTCCTGACCATTAAAGAACAGGGTAAAAGCAGGGTAAAAAGTATGTAGAGAAACAGATGGACTACAGTCAGTAATTGTAGAACTACAAAGTGCTTCTATATGGTAATTGGAGCTGATAAAATGGCTGAAACACACAGCCCCCCATGGGCCATTCTCAGCACTACAGTGACGCCAACATGGTAACAGCATGGTAACAACATGGTAACAACACGGTAACAGTGTGTTATTCTGGTATGTATCTAAATGTAGCAGGTGCAGCAGTGTTGTTGGGATTTGAAACCCCTCGGTGTCAATGCTGGGAGCAGAACAGTGCTCGACCAGAAAATATGAAGCCACCAGTGATCAGAGAGTGTTCCTATTAAAGAGACCAACGAGTAAAATACCAACAACATTGCTGCACCTGCTGCACTCATACCAGAACAACACATGTATCATATCATGTTACCATGATATTAATGCAATACAGGGGGGTGGCAGAGTGTACAGAGCAACAGATGAGATACAGTCAGTAGTTGAATACCCACAAGATTAACTGATTGTAAACTATATGGTCAAAAGTATGTGGACACCCCTTTTAACATTGCTGCCTTTCTCTTTCTTTGCACAAAGCAAGCTCTATTGAGAAGAGGATGGACTAGTTGTGTGCCAAGGAGCTCCAGCACTCTTCATTGAGTCTAGTGCCTGAACGTGCACAAATTCCCACAGACACACTCCAAAGTCCTGTAGAAAGGCCACCCAGAAGACCGAATGATGTTAAATCTACAGAGTAAAGACTGAGCGATTCAGGATAAATAAACGCTCACGGTTTTGGAACAGGATGTCCGACGAGCTCACGCTCAGGCGTCCCAATACTTCTGACCACATCTGTACCCAATAAAGTGGAGATGAAATGTCTCTTACCCTCAGAGAAGCTGCCAGATGTTTCCGATCCAGCTGCAGCCGGAGGAACGCGGAGCTCCACGACTTCACGCCGAGAGGAACCGAGGAGCAGAAGGAGCTCGTGCTGCTGCTGCACCTTCCAGTTTCAAAAATATGTGGACGCAGATCAGACTGAGATCCGATCACCAGATTCTGGCTGCTCCATCAGATGAAATGAGTGGATCTGAGAGCTTGTGGTGCTCCTCCTGAATCCTTCAGGCTTAGTAAGGTCCATCCAGGGCACGCGGGAACCCCGTCCGTCCGTCCACATTAACGTCCCGCTGAAGCTCTCTCACACATCACCCTGGTCCGTTCTTCTACTTCTTCATCTGTGCTGCTCTCTCTCTGCCGTTCTCACTTACTTTCCTCCACGCCGGTCCATCCATCAGCGTCCGGCATCCAGATCCACGTCCGACCGAGTCGCCGCCGTCCTGCACGGAAAACACTGAGGTCCTACCTTCATCAGATCCAGATTCATCTCTCCATCTCTTCATCTCTGCTGCTCTCGCTATACTGCGCTCGCTCTCTCATCGCTCTCACTCACACACACTCGCTCTCTCTCTCTCACACTCTCTCATCGCTCTCGTCATCACAGCTGCTCGCGCTCGCCCTCCCACTCGCATTCTCTCCTCCTCTCCGTCTCCGTATACAGAGGACAAGCGGAACACGAATCTGGAAGCACGTCAGAAGAAGAAGGAACGATGTTTCCCTCCTGAGGAGCCCGGATCTTCTCTTGACGTTCCCATTCAGGTCCTGAAGAGAAGAAGATGTGTAAGGTGTGTTAAAATTCACTAAGAACCAGAGATCCACTAAGACTCACTGAGATCCACTTTAACTGAGATCCACTAAGACCCATTAAGATCTACTGATGCTAACTGAGATCCACTTTAATTAACTGAGATCCACTAAGATCCAGTGAGATTCAATAAGACCCACTGAGATTCACTAAGACCCACTGAGATCCAATTTTACTGAGATCCACTAAGACCCACTAAGATCTACTGATACTAACTGAGATCCACTTTAACTAACTGAAATCCACTAAGATCCAGTGAGATTCAATAAGACCCACTGAGATCCACTAAGACCCACATAGATCCACTAAGACCCACTGAGATCCACTAAAACTCTCTAAGATCTACTGATACTGAGATCCACTTAGATTTAATAAGAACCACTGAGATCCACTAAGACCCACTAAGATCCACTAATACTAACTGAGATTCACTGAGACCCACTGAGATCCAATTTTACTGAGATCCACTAAGACCCACTAAGATCTACTGATACTAACTGAGATCCACTTTTACTAACTGAGATTCAATAAGAACCACTGAGATCCACTAAGACCCACATAGATCCACTAAGACCCACTGAGATCAACTTTTACTAACTGAGATCCACTGAGATTCAATAAGAACCACTAAGATCCACTAAGACCCACATAGATCCACTAAGACCCACTGAAATCCACTAAGAACAATGATCTACTTTGCAGTCTGCAGAACTACATGATGCTCACAAGAGTCCATCAAATGATCCTGAATAATCGTAGCAGTGTTTATGGACAAATATTTGCACCATAGGGTGCGCCTGATCCTGCCAATCATTAGATCAAACCATCAAATCTGCACCTTGTATCACTTTGCAGCAACAGTTTAGGGAAAGTCCTTTCCTGTTCCAGCATGTTCTCTTGTGCACAAACCAATGGGTAGAGCTTTGGGCCAGCAATCGGTTTGAATCCCAGCTCTGCCATGCAGCCACCATTGGGCCCTTGAGCGAGGCCCTTTACCCTCTCGGCTCCAGGGGCCACGCACAACGAGTGACCCTGCGCTCTAACCCCAGCATCCAAAACAAGCTGGTATACACAACAAAGGAATTTCATCATACTGCACGTGTGTATCAGCGCCCTGCCATACACACGCCATACAAATGCTGTCATCTTTGGACTGAATGGGCACAAATTCCCACAGACACACTTCAAAGTCCTGTGAGGGGCTTCTCAGAGGAGCGGCTGTTCTAGCTGAATAGATCATACAGAGGTCACTCTGTTTTAATAGCGTTTGCTTTTGAAACGGGATGTCCGACAAGCTCACGGTCAGGCGTCCAAATACTTTTGGTTCTGTTGTGCACCTCAGTCCTGCCTACAAGAATTGAATCGTATTCATAAACGATGAGAACGAGTATTATGGGATGCCGTTCGGGTAAGAACACGCACCGACAACAACAGCCACTCTTCTGAGAAGCCTTCCCATAATACTTTGAAATATGCCTGTGGGAATTTGTGCCCATTCGATGGAAATACGAGTTACACATAAACACAAAATGAACTCGTACACGAGTGCCCCCTTGTGGAGGCTTTATGTTAAATCTTGTAAACCACAGTGGGACCAGATTACCACCATTTGAAAGTTTGAAAAGCCCTGATTTATCAAATGCTTTTATCCAAAACAACATACCATTATGACTGAATACGATCTGAGCAATTGAGGGTCAGGGGCCTCGTTCAGGGGCCCAACAGTGGCAACTTAACGGTGGTGGGGCTTGACCCAGCAATATTCTGATTACTAGTCCAATAGTTACCTAATAGTTAAACCTCTGAGCTACCACTGGCTGGAATTCACATTTGTATGGCCGGGCATTGATGTCGGTCAAGAAAGTCTCAGTCAGTGTTCTGGTTCGTCCCAGAGCTGTTAAGTGGGGCTGAGGTCAGAGCTCTGTGCAGGACACTGAAGGTTCTTCAAACTGAGCTCCAGGACCGATTTCATTCCCTCTCATATCTTCACCATCTTCTCTGTGGAAGACGGATCCTCTCTGGTAAATACGACGGGCGCGGTTTCTGTTCTGCACTGGTGGAGGAAGATCTGATGGGATGAGATGATTGGTGACGTGCTTCTGGAAGGTTCTGCTGCCTAGATGATGATGATGATGATGATGTGGAGGAGAAATGGAAATACCGTGAGCAGCATTTAACCTTGAGCTAAAGACGAGATATAAAACACCATCAGTGGAGTTTCAGAAGTGAATCGTTTAGTCGTGGGATGTTTTTAATAATGGATCTTCTCCACATCGATTCATCATGTCGCTTTAACTTTGTTCCACACTCGTGCAGATCAGACGTCTACATAAGGAACGCGTCCATAAACAAATGGTTCTTTAATTGTCGAGATTAATCTACCGTCCAGAATCAAATGTACAGATTGTGATTTATTACGAAAAGCTTCATCAGCACAGACGAATCAATGCTGTCCCCGTCCAAACTCTTAATGAATCACGACTGTCTGTCAGAGACAAAAACTCAATTTCTGAAATAAATTCTCACTTATATAACGTTTTACCCTATAAATAAAAAAACACAAACTAATTATTTTAATATATTTGTGACATAAGATGTGGTAACTGGCCCACTGAGATCCACTAAAAACCACTGAGACCCACTAAGAACCATTGACATCCACTGAGACCCAATGAGATCCACTAAGACCGACCAAGATCCACTAAGAACTACTGAGATCCAATAAGACCCAGAAATCCACTTTGAACCACTAAGACCCAAAAAGAATCACTGAGATCCACTTTAACCCATTGAAATCCAATAAGAACCACTGAAATTCACTAAGACCCACTGAGATCCACTAAGAACCACTAAGATCCACTGAAATCTACTAAGAACTACTGAGATCCATTAAGACCCACTGACATCCACTGAAATTCACTAAGACCCACTGAAATCTACTAAGATCCACGGAGATTTACTAAGAACTAGTAAATATAGAACAAAACATAATACTAACTGAGATTCAGTAAGACCCAATAAGATCTACTGATACTAACTGAGATCCACTTTTACTAACTGAGATCCACTAAGACCCACTAATACTAACTGAGATCCAATAAGACCCACTGAAATCCACTAAGAACTACTGGGATCCACTAAGACCCACTGAAATGTACTAAGACCCACTGAGATCCACTAAGACCCAACAAAATTCAATAAGAGATATACTGAGATATACTAAGAACCAGAGATTCATTTAGAATAACTGAGATCCACTATGACTTACTGAAATCCACTAAGACCCACTAAAAATCACTGAGATCCACTTTGACCCACTGAAATCCACTGAGATCCACTGAGATTCACTAAGAACCACTGAGATCCACTAAGACTCACTAAGACTCACTGAGATCCACTAAGACCAACTGAAATCCACTAAGAATTACTGAGATCCATTAAGACCCACTGACATCCAATAAGACCCACCAAACTTCAATAAGAACCACTGAGATTTACTAAGAACCAGATATCCACTTAGAATAACTGAGATCCACTATGACTCACTGAAATCCACTAACATCCACTGAAATCCACTAAGACCCACTGAGATTCACTTAGACCAACTGAGATCCACTAAGAATAACTGAAATTCAACAGGAACCCATGAGATCCACTTACAACCACTGAAATCCACTAAGACCCACTGAGATCCACTTAGAACCACTGAAATCCACTAAGACCCACTGAGATCCACTAAAAACCACTAAGATCTACTATCACCCACTGAAATCCACTATGACCCACTGAAATGTGTTTCGTAGGGCAGTTGTAGCCTAGTGGTTAAGGTACTGGATTAGTAATCATAAGGTTGCTGGTTCAAACCCCACCACTGCCAGGTTACCACTGTTGGGCCCTTTCGCAAGACCCTTAATCCTCAATTGCTTAAAAAGTGTGTACTGTACTGTAAGTCACTTTGAATTAAAGCATCTGCTACATGCCTAAAATGTAAATGTAAATGAAATCCACTAACAACCACTGAGATCCACTAAGATCTACTAAGACTCACTGAGATCCAATAAGAACCACTGAGATTTAATAATAACCACTAAGATCCACTAAGACCCACTAAGATCCAATAAGACCCACTGACATCCACTGAAATCCACTGTCTACCCTCCCTATCAATATTTCCTCTATTAAAACCGGGTCTGCTGCATGTCTGACTTTCCTTTAAACATGTTCTGACACTCTTAACTCTAAAGTGAAACCGGCTCTGACTGAAAGCGTTAACCGCTCAAGCTTTTGGAACTAAACTGAGGCATGATGGGAAACGTGCCTGTAGTGAATTGACAAGGTGTGTCCTGTAGATCCACTCAGCAGTACAGGATGAAACAGGAAGCTTTAATGGTTTTATTATTGACATTTTTACTGCCAGGATGTTAGTCTAACAAAGCAACATTTTACAGCTCGTGCCCCTCCAAATCGGGTGTGATGACGCCCCGGATTGAGCATGTTCTTCCTCTGCTTTGATGTTTTTAATTCTAAGAAGTATAAGTAACCCTGAACCCTGTGAATGAAGTAAACATGCTGGGGTGTAGCGCAGTTTTAATTCCACATGCAGTAGATGGATTGGCTGGACTAAATCATTCTGATCTGTGACTTAACGTGTGAGCGTGTGGATTCAGAGCGAGACGACAGAAGCTCTGTGCTTGTGTTGGCAAGTCATTTCCATAATTATTCTAAATAAAATCCTAAACGGTGAGTGATGACCTGCGTCTGATGATCGATTCGGATAATGAACTCTGAATCAGATCCGGAAATAAATAATGAAAATAAATAATGAAAATAAATAACTATAATAAACATCGAGACGTTCAGGGAAATCTGGTGTGTGTTTTATAGAAGCAGAAGAGTGAAGTTTAACCATCAGTTGTTTTTTGTTTTATCAGCTCCACTTACCATATAGAAGCACTTTGTAGTTCTACAATTACTGACTGTAGTCCATCTGTTTCTCTACATGCTTTGTTAGCCGCCTTTCATGCTGTTCTTCAATGGTCAGGACCCCCACAGGACCACCACAGAGCAGGTATTATTTAGGTGGTGGATGATTCTCAGCACTGCAGTGACACTGACATGGTGGTGGTGTGTTAGTGTGTGTTGTGCTGGTATGAGTGGATCAGACACATCAGCGCTGCTGGAGTTTTTAAACACCTCACTGTCACTGCTGGACTGAGAACTGTCCACCAACCAAAAATATCCAGCCAACAGCGTCCTGTGACCACTGATGAAGGTCTAGAAGATGAGCGACTCAAACAGCAGCAATAGATGAGCGATCGTCTCTGACTTTACATCTACAAGGTGGACCAACTAGGTAGGAGTGTCTAATAGAGTGGACAGTGAGTGGACACGGTGTTTAAAAACTCCAGCAGCGCCGCTGTGTCTGATCCACTCATACCAGCACAACACACACTAACACACCAGCACCATGTCAGTGTCACTGCAGTGCTGAGAATGATCCGCCACCCAAATAATACCTGCTCTGTGGTGGTCCTGTGGGGGTCCTGACCATTGAAGAACAGCATGAAAGGGGGGTAACAAAGCACGTAGTGAAACAGATGGACTACAGTCAGTAATTGTAGAACTACAAAGTGCTCCTATATAGTAGGTGGAGCTGATAAAATAGACAGTGAGTGTAGAAACAAGGAGGTATGTGTCCCAGTTCTGTTGTCTTTATAGTGTAGATGTGATGGATCCACTCTGTAACAGCTTCCACAGCTGAGACCCTCACACAGGATTAATAAGATGAATAAAATCACCTCTGTGCCCGATTATCAGGTCACTCTCATCTTTTACTATTAACCAGCGTGTGGTTTTATCTGCTCGCTCTTTTCCATCATCATTAAGACCACATTACTGATACTGACCAGCAGAAGCAGCATGTCCATGAGTGTAATGAGAGGAGATACGTCCACTCTGTTACCTCAGCAGGAACCTCACTGATGGTGGCTTTACTATATAGCAGGTACACTAGACGTGTTTCATGATGTAAAGGAAATGATATGCTTCTAACCTCACAGCAATAGTTTAGGGAAGGCTCTTTCCTGTTCCAGCATGACCACAGCCATCTGGTGTTCCTAATAAAGTGGACGGTTTGCAGCTTTCCTGATCTCCAGCTAAAGTGGCGTCTAATCACTCAAACCAAGCCGATTGAAAAAAAAAAGGCCGGATTATCGAGCTCCTGATTGCTTTCATTGATTTTCATTCGTATCAATCAGGGCTGATCTCAGCACAAACTCTTCAGCTCTGATGTGTGTGTGATAAAAAAACCCCAGAAGCTTCAGCACCACACACCACACATCTCAGAAGCTAAAAAATCCTTCAAAAAATTTCACACAGAAAACTTTTTCCATTAGACTTAGAGAGCGCAAATCACCGCTTTGTTCAGATCGAGTCTGGAAGCTCCACATGTATCTGTGTTTATCTGGATTCTCCTTCCTGTTTCACTTTTAAACTTGTGTTATAGCTCGAGCTTCTGAGAAACGCTGAGAATCAGAATCAGCTTCTCCCAGAGTCTAAAACGCTTCTGGTTCAAAATAAAGCTTAACGTGGTTTAATGTAGTAAAAGAAGGAGACAGGAGCACTAAACTTCTCTTCATTATTACTGCTCATAAGTTCCTCCACTAATCACATTCCTCACTCACTGTTTTACTACAATAAGTTACGCAAAGCATTGTTCGTACTAAACTGAGTGGCTTTTACCGCGTCATATCAAACAGTTCGTATAATTGGAGGAGCTTTGAAAAGGTCAGCAAACTGGGTCAAAGTTCAATCAGGTGAGATCATATACCAAAACCAAATCCTGGTCTAAATTCCCTTAAGAATATACACTGATCAGCCATAACATTAAAACCACCTCCTTGTTTCTACACTCACTGTCCATTTTATCAGCTCCACTTACCATATAGAAGCACTTTGTAGTTTTACAATTACTGACTGTAGTCCATCTGTTTCTCTACATACCTTATACCTTGCTTTCATGTTGTTCTTCATTGGTCAGGACCCCCACAGGACCACCACAGAGCAGGTATTATTTGGGTGGTGGATGATTCTCAGCACTGCAGTGACACTGACATGGTGGTGGTGTGTGAGTGTGTGTTGTGCTGGTATGAAAGGATCAGACACAGCAGCGCTGCTGGAGTTTTAAAACACCGTGTCCACTCACTGTCCACTCTATTAGACACTCCTACCTAGTCGGTCCACCTTGTAGGTGTAAAGTCAGAGACGATCGCTCATCTATTGCTGCTGTTTGAGTCGGTCATCTTCTAGACCTTCATCAGTGGTCACAGTACGCTGCCCACGGGGCGCTGTTGGTTGGCTATATTTTTGGTTGGTGGACTATTCTCAGTCCAGCAGTGACAGTGAGGTGTTTAAAAACTCCAGCATCACTGCTGTGTCTGATCCACTCATACCAGCACATCACACACTAACACACCACCACCATGTCAGAGTCACTGCAGTGCTGAGAATCATCCACCACCTAAATAATAAAAATATCAAAACACATTTTGTTCCTACCAAAAAATAAATAAATAAATAAAAGAAAAGAAAGAAAGAGAAGCAGGCAGTGGTGGAAGTGTACAAATCTATTTTAGTGCGGGTGGAATTGCTCGTGAATATTGCATGCTGGATTTTCTCTGGTGATCTTTTATTTCTTTCTCTTTTTTTCTGACCGTAATTCTTTTTTCTTTTGTTTTTATTTTATGATTTTTTTTCTCTCTCCAGTTTCTGCAGATGCAGAAGAAGTAAAGCGAGCAAGTTCAATCAATTATATCAAATCAATTCTAACTGCGTGGCAGAAGTTTGCGGACGGCACCCTCCAGATTTCATAAAGACGTGGTTTGATGATTCAGATCCAGGGTGTGGAGGGGCTTCAACCTGCTGTATAGTGGACCCACCATCAGTGAGGTTCCTGCTGAGGTAACAGAGTGGACGTATCTCCTCTCATGACGCTCATCGACGTGCTGCTTCTGCTGGTCAGTAACAGTAATGTGATGTTAATGTAATGAGCTGTCCACCCCGACTATAGACAAAGGCGCAGAGCTTGGGCGTTCTTGGTCATAGAAACTCGTGGTGATCAGGGATGTTGGGTTGCTGTCGTTCTGCCTCTCTTGTCCGATCACTCAGGTTTGATGATGGTGTTGGAGGTGGGCGCTGATGTCCTGTGAAAGCCTTCATGACCTTGTTACCCCCTCGCTCTGCCTTTTAGTTATGCTGTAATAATCAGGGGTGTCAGAGTCTAAAGCTACTCTCTGTAAAACTGATATCTTACTTAATTCACATTTTACATTTTTAACTACATTTTCGGCTGTTTTACCCCGAGGTGGTTCTGATGGAAACCTGTTCACCTGCCCGAGGTTAAGGAATGAAGTCGAGACTGCCGTGCCAACAATGCTGTTCCTGCCAGATGTGACAGAAACCTGGCGTGTTTTCTCCAAGAATGTCAAGAACTCACTACGGACTTTATCACAGACTGGACTGAATAATAACTCCAATTATTTTGCTAGTTATAACTTTTAGTTCATTTTAATTTGTGTGTGTATGATAGATTAAATCCTATTTATTCAAATTATCTTCCAGTCCACCCAAGAAGGACGGGTCCCTGCTGAGTCTGGTTCCTCTCAAGGTTTCTTCCTGTAATTTTAAAGGAGTTTTTCCTTGCCACTGTCACCCTCGGCTTGCTCAGTAGGGGTTTTTGGTTTGTTGGTCCTGGATTCTATAAAGTTGCTTTGAGAAAATGTTTATTGTAAAATGCGCTATACAAATAAATTTGACTTGACTTGACCTGTTTATGACGATGGAAAAGAGCAAGCAGATAAAACCACACGCTGGTTAATAGTAAAAGATGAGAGTGACCTGATAATCGGGCACAGAGGTGATTTTATTCATCTTATTAATCCTGAGTGATCATCTCGGCTCTGGAAGCTGTTACAGAGTGGATCAGACACAGCAGCACTGCTGGAGTTTTTAAATACCGTGTCCACTCACTGTCCACTCTATTAGAAACTCCTACCTAGTCGGTCCACCTTGTAGATGTAAAGTCAGAGACGGTCGCTCATCTATTGCTGCTGTTTGAGTCGCTCATCTTCTAGACCTTCATCAGTGGTCACAGGACGCTGCCCACGGGGCGCTGTTGGCTGGATATTTTTGGTTGGTGGACTATTCTCAGTCCAGCAGTGACAGTGAGGTGTTTGAAAACTCCAGCAGCGCTGCTGTGTCTGATCCACTCATACCAGCACATCACACACTAACACACCACCACCATGTCAGTGTCACTGCAGTGCTGAGAATCATCCACCACCTAAATAATACCTGCTGTGTGGTGGTCCTGTGGGGGTCCTGACCATTGAAGAACAGGGTGAAAGGGGGCTAACAAAGCATGCAGAGAACCAGATAAACTACAGTCAGTAATTGTAGAACTACAAAATGCTTCTATATGGTAAGTGGAGCTGATAAAATGGACAGTGAGTGTAGAAACGAGGAGGTGGTTTTAGGCAAATACCCACATGCCTAGTAGAGAAGAAATTAGAGTCCAACATAAAACAAAACCAAACCGAAAGAGTTTCAAATAATAAAGCATCCAATTACAATTTCTCTTATTCATTCATTTATTGTCTGTTTTACCACCACTTTATCCTGGTCAGGGTCACGGTGGGTGCAATTTACTGGGCAGAAAGTAGGAAACATCCTGAAGAAGTCACCACTTCAGGGCTTTAGTATCTTCTGTTTAACTGACTGCAGAGGAGAGGAGGAGACAGGGAGAACATGCAAACTCCACTGTCATACCAGACCGCTCCACCTGGGAATCGAACCCAGAACCTCAGTCAAGTAAATTTCTCAAAACAGCTTGTCCAGTAAATTATTTCTCATTTATTTATTGTATTTATTTCTCATTTATTTTAAACAGATCATAATGCTTGTGCATCAGCATGAACATGATTTTGTACAATTAAACATTTTATTATAAGAAACACAAATTATGGGCTCATTAGGGTTTTATTATTCACTCATTAAAGCACAAATTAAGGTTTTAATTAATGATTTCATTACATTTATTCATCATGGGGTTTTCTTTGCTTTAAGCTTTATTCAGTGTGACTATATTAGTGCATAATTATCAACGTCCTACATACAGTATATACTGTATATAATATATATAATATATACAGCGGTACCTTGGAACTGGACATCAGTTTGTTTTCTTCATTTAAAGACGTTGAGTTTCAAGGTATTTTTCCCATAAGGATGTTTGTGAAACCTGTTAATGCATCCATGGTCTCGTGGAACTGCAGATATTTTAGTCTCATGTAAAATAATGAGGATGTTTTTGACACTTATACACTGAAAATAACATAAATATAATATAAACACACTGAAATACATTAAAAACAGTTAAATATAATAAAAGCTGCACTTTAGTTTTACTTCTTTATTGTTTCCTTACATTTCTTAATGGTGGAGATGCTTGATCTTGGACTACCATGACGGCGGTGGACAAAACCTAACGTGACTTTTTGTAGTAAAACAGCGAGTGAGGAATGTGATTAGTGGAGGAACTTATGAGCAGTAATAATGAAGAGAAGTTTAGTGCTCCTGTCTCCTTCTTTTACTACATTAAACCACGTTAAGCTTTATTTTGAACCAGAAGCGTTTTAGACTCTGGGAGAAGCTGATTCTGATTCTCAGCGTTTCTCAGAAGCTGGAGCTGTAACACAAGTTTAAAAGTGAAACAGGGAGGAGAATCCAGATAAACACAGATACACGTGGAGCTGTAACCCTGGATCTGATGCTTATTCCACACTGATGCAGGTTCAGCTCAGATTCACACCTTAATTTATAAATCATTAAATAAATCAAAAGGGAAATGTTTAAGTGGACACATTTCTCGATGAAGGGTGTCGAGCTTCAAAGTTTTCGAGTTTTGGGGACGTTGAGTTACAAGTTACCACTGTACTACTAAAACAGACTGACCCTCTGTGTGATTCTGGATCTGTACTGCTCCATCTGGGAATCAAACCCAGAACCTTCTTGCTGTGAGGAGAAGAAAGAAAACCAAGACAAAAACAAAATAAAAGAAAGAAAGAAAGAAAGACAAAAAGAAAATAAAAGAAAGAGAAAAAGAAAATAAAAGAAAGAAAGAAAGAAAGAAAGAAAGAAAGAAAATAAAAGAAAAAAAGAAAGAAAATAAAAGAAAGAAAGAAAAAAAATAAAAGAAAGAAAGAAAATAAAAGAAAATAAAAGAAAGAAAATAAAAGAAAGAAAAAGAAAGAAAATAAAAGAAAGAAAATAAAAGAAAGAAAATAAAAGAAAGAAAAATAAATATCTACAACCAAGGAGTAAAAACTCATCTTTTTTAGAAGATTTAGAAGTTTAGTGTGAAAAAATGTCAGACGAATTCCTTCTGTTGCTAATTAGCCTGAAATATAAATAACCCAGTCGGAGTAAATAACCAGACGGATGGTAAATATCACCTCGGGCTGCAGACGGTATAAAGACGGAACTTCAGGTGACGTTAAAGCTTTAAAAATGTTTTAATGTGCTTCATTCTGACGTTTATTTCACCTCTGATTAGCATCGGTTTAAAAAAATTATCTCTAAATTCATCAGGATACAGAAACGTAAAGTCCACGTCGTGCAGAACTGAATGCTAATGAGCAGTTCAGGAAAACACAGAAACACAAAAGCAAGAAAACCGGCGCTGAACATTTCATCAAACATAAAGGAAACGTTTTAGCGGCGGTTTAATTACTGTGTTCAAGCTAACAACATCATTATACAACTGCAGGAGAAACCGAGACCCCTGAGACCCTTGAGACCCATAAATGAGAGTGCAGACGGTGGAGAAACATAGAAACCTAAACATTTCCAAAAAAGCTGGAACATTCCAATTGTTAAATGCAATAAAAAGAAAAATCTGTGCTGCATTCAAGTGTTTCCACTGACCAGCTTCATTGTGTTTTCAAGTGTCAGCAGCTATTGTACATTGAAATGTGGGTTAGGATGCTCGGGAACTTGACGAATGTGCAAACAAAAGTGAGAAAAGGAAAAAAAAAGGAAAAAGAGGATAAAATAGAAGATAGGAGAGTAATTAAAATAAATAAATAAATAAAAAAGATATATCTGTATACATACATTTAATGTAACGGTTTGTGGGCTAGACGGACAGGAGGGGCGGACACAAACGCGGAGATGTGGAATAGAAACTATATTTAATAATAATAAAGACAAGACAGGGTAAACTGACAGAACAGGACTGAACAGGACTAACGGACAGGCGAAACAAAGACTAAACCGGCTAAACAGACTAAACAGGCTAACGGACAGGCTAAACAGGCTAACGGGGCTAAACAGGCTAACGGACAGGCTAAACAGGCTAACGGGGCTAAACAGGCTAACGGGGCAAACAAACAGGCTAAACAGGCTAACGGGGCTAAACAGGCTAACGGGGCAAACAAACAGGCTAAACAGACTAAACAGGTTAACGGACAGGCTAAACAGGCTAACGGGGCTAAACAGGCTAACGGACAGGCTAAACAGGCTAACGGGGCTAAACAGGCTAACGGGGCAAACAAACAGGCTAAACAGGCTAACGGGGCTAAACAGGCTAACGGGGCAAACAAACAGGCTAAACAGACTAAACAGGTTAACGGACAGGCTAAACAGGCTAACGGGGCTAAACAGGCTAACGGACAGGCTAAACCGACGAAACAGGTCAGACAGGTCAGACAGAGCAAACAGAGCAAACAGAGCAAACAGAGCAAACAGAGCAAACGGACAGAGTACCAGGAGCAGAGAAAACAGACGCAAACAGAGTTACCATGAAAATAGTCTCCAACCAGCCTTTCCCTGAGCCTCTCCTAAATAGTAGCAGCTGGGGCTAATTAGCCCCAGCTAACCAATCAGGAGAGGGAGGCTGGCCGGAGACTGGGGAGAGAAGGGCGTGGCACACTGGAGCACAGGATCACCCTGAGGCTCCAAGCGTGACAGTAGGCCCCTCCCCGAAGGCACGACTCCTGGCGTGCCCAAATACAAAAACAAAAAAGGAGGTCCTGGACCTTGAGGGGCAAATTCGAAGTCATTCAATATGCCTTGCGGTAGGCATGATAGGAGACCAGAAGCGCTGTCGGGGAGCGCCGACGAGAGTTCAAAAGCACCGTCGGGGGGCGCCAACGTGGGAACAAAAGCACCATCGGGGGGCGCCAACACGGAAACAGAAGCGCCATCTGGGGGCGTCATCTCGGAAACAGGAGCGCCATCTGGGAGTGCCGACGAGGAAACAGGAACGCCGTCGGTGGGTGCCGATGAGGAAACAGAAGCACCTTCGAAGGACACCAACTCTGGAACAGGAGCGCCATCAGGGGGCACCAACTCAGGAACAGAAGTGCCGTCGGAGGACACCAACTCGGGAACAGAAGTGCCGTCGGAGGACACCAACTCGGGAACAGAAGTGCCGTCGGAGGACACCAACTCGGGAACAGAAGTGCCGTCGGAGGACACCAACTCGGGAACAGAAGTGCCGTCGGAGGACACCAACTCGGGAACAGAAGTGCCGTCGGAGGACACCAACTCAGGAACAGAAGTGCCGTCGGAGGACACCAACTCAGGAACAGAAGTGCCGTCGGAGGACACCAACTCAGGAACAGAAGTGCCGTCGGAGGACACCAACTCAGGAACAGGAGCGCCATCGGGATGCGCCAACTCAGGAACAGGAGCGCCATCGGGATGCGCCAACTCGGGAACAGGAGCGTCGCCGAGGGACGCCAATTCGGGAACAGAAATCAACTGCGGTGAGCCTGGCGAAGAGGCTTCGGGAGTCAGCTGCGGTGAGCCTGGCGAAGAGGCTTCGGGAGTCAGCTGCGGTGAGCCTGGCGAAGAGGCTTCGGGAGTCCGCTGCGGTGAGCCTGGCGAAGAGGCTTCGGGAGTCAGCTGCGGTGAGCCTGGCGAAGAGGCTTCGGGAGTCAGCTGCGGTGAGCCTGGCGAAGAGGCCTCGGGAGTCAGCTGCGGTGAGCCTGGCGAAGAGGCTTCGGGAGTCAGCTGCGTTGACCCTTGAGAAGAGGCGTCCGGAGTCAGCTGCGTGGACCCTTGAGAAGAGGCGTCCGGAGTCAGCTGCGTGGACCCTTGAGAAGAGGCGTCCGGAGTCAGCTGCGTGGACCCTTGAGAAGAGGCGTCCGGAGTCAGCTGCGTGGACCCTTGAGAAGAGGCGTCCGGAGTCAGCTGCGTGGACCCTTGAGAAGAGGCGTCCGGAGTCAGCTGCGTGGACCCTTGAGAAGAGGCGTCCGGAGGCAGCTGCGAGGACCCTTGAGAGGCGTCCGAAGTCACTTGAGAAAACACTGGAGAAACGTCATTCAGCTGCGAGGACCCTGGAGAGGCGTCCGAAATCAGCTGCGAAAACACTGGAGAAACGTCATACAGCTGCGAGGACCCTGGAGAGGCGTCCGAAGTCAGCTGCGAAAACACTGGAGAAACGTCATACAGCTGCGAGGACCCTGGAGAGGCGTCCGAAGTCAGCTGCGAAAACACTGGAGAAACGTCATTCAGCTGCGAGGACCCTGGAGAGGCGTCCGAAGGCAGCTGCGAAAACACTAGAGAAACGTCACTCAGCTGTGAGGACCCTGGAGAGGCGTCCGGGGTTAGCTGCGAAAACACTAGAGAAACATCACTCAGCTGTGAGGACCCTGGAGAGGCGTCCGAAATCAGCTGCGAAAACACTAGAGAAACATCACTCAGCTGTGAGGACCCTGGAGAGGCGTCCGAAGTCACTTGGGAGAACACTGGAGAGGCGTCCGAAATCAGCTGCTTGGACCCTGGAGACGCGTCAGAAGTCAGCTGTTTGGACCCTGGAGAAACTGGACTCATCTGCGAAAACACTGGAGAGGCATCCGAAATCAGCTGCTTGGACCCTGGAGACGCGTCAGAAGTCAGCTGTTTGGACCCTGGAGAAACTGGACTCAGCTGTGAAAACACTGGAGAGGCATCCGAAATCAGCTGCTTGGACCCTGGATATGCGTCAAAAGTCAGCTGTTTGGACCCTGGAGAAACTAGACTCAGCTGCGAAAACACTGGAGAGGCGTCCGAAATCAGCTGCTTGGACCCTGGATATGCGTCAAAAGTCAGCTGTTTGGACCCTGGAGAAACTAGACTCAGCTGCGAAAACACTGGAGCCGGCGAACACACAGAAGGACCCCCGGAGCCCTTGGGGTTGAAACAGGAAACAGGACCTAAATAATATTGACTGGCTCCTAACGTGGACTTGGGACAGTCACGAGCTTTATAAGCGGGCACTGGCTCCTGGACCACATCCGCAGTGGGCACTGGGGAAAATTTAACCTCCCCAGTGGGCACTGGATGCCAGGTATAAGCTGCAGTGGGCACTTTGCTACATGAAAATTTGGTTCTCATGAGGCCCTCAAAATCCTTCACAGAGTTCAGCACAACTCCCCTGTCAGACCAAAGCTGCTTAGCCCACTCATGAGCAGCACCCCTCAGTCTAGACATCATAAATCGTACCTTGTCGATTTCAGTTGGCTGGGGGTCCAGAAGGTCCTGCAGGTAGAGCTGGCTCTGTAGAAGGAAGCCTTCAACACTATGGTTGCTTCCATCATAAGGAGCCGGCCTACTAAGCGGGAAGACCAGAGGAAACCTCATAGAGCCAAAGTCTGGGAAAACGTGAACAAGCAACATCTCGCTGTGTCCTAATTAGGGAGACTATTCTGTAACGGTTTGTGGGCTAGACGGACAGGAGGGGCGGACACAAACGCGGAGATGTGGAATAGAAACTATATTTAATAATAATAAAGACAAGACAGGGTAAACTGACAGAACAGGACTGAACAGGACTAACGGACAGGCGAAACAAAGACTAAACCGGCTAAACAGACTAAACAGGCTAACGGACAGGCTAAACAGGCTAACGGGGCTAAACAGGCTAACGGACAGGCTAAACAGGCTAACGGGGCTAAACAGGCTAACGGGGCAAACAAACAGGCTAAACAGGCTAACGGGGCTAAACAGGCTAACGGGGCAAACAAACAGGCTAAACAGACTAAACAGGTTAACGGACAGGCTAAACAGGCTAACGGGGCTAAACAGGCTAACGGACAGGCTAAACAGGCTAACGGGGCTAAACAGGCTAACGGGGCAAACAAACAGGCTAAACAGGCTAACGGGGCTAAACAGGCTAACGGGGCAAACAAACAGGCTAAACAGACTAAACAGGTTAACGGACAGGCTAAACAGGCTAACGGGGCTAAACAGGCTAACGGACAGGCTAAACCGACGAAACAGGTCAGACAGGTCAAACAGAGCAAACAGAGCAAACAGAGCAAACAGAGCAAACAGAGCAAACAGAGCAAACAGAGCAAACAGAGCAAACGGACAGAGTACCAGGAGCAGAGAAAACAGACGCAAACAGAGTTACCATGAAAATAGTCTCCAACCAGCCTTTCCCTGAGCCTCTCCTAAATAGTAGCAGCTGGGGCTAATTAGCCCCAGCTAACCAATCAGGAGAGGGAGGCTGGCCGGAGACTGGGGAGAGAAGGGCGTGGCACACTGGAGCACAGGATCACCCTGAGGCTCCAAGCGTGACATTTAAACATTGTAAAAGATGTTTATTATTAAATGTAAACAGTGACTAAGAATTAAACAGCTATTTGAACAATGATTTCTAGGGCGACTGATTTAAATTTTTGCCATTTAGTGGAAGCTTTTATCCAATGCAACAGTACTATGACAGTATATTCTTTGAGCAATTGAGGGTTAAGGGCCTTGCTCAGGGGCCCAACAGCGGTGGGCCTTGAACCAGTGACCTTTTGATTACTAGTCCAATATTCTAACCGCTAGGCTATAACTGCTACAATTCAGAGGTCGATCAAGACTCTTGACCCTTCAGCTCCAGCATCATGGATTAATTAGGAGCTACTCAGGAACCTCCAGCTCCTGAAACAAACAAAAAAAAAAAAAATTCAGGTGGACCATTCAGGTGGACCAGAATTTTTTTTTTTCTTTTCTTTTACGCAGTCAGTCAAGGAAGAAAGGAAGGAAAAAAGGAAGGTAGGAAGGAAGGAAAAAAGGAAGGAAGGAAGGAAAGAATGAAGGAAGGAAGGAAGGAAAGAAGGAAGGAAGGAAGGAAGGAAGGAAAGGAGGAAGATGGGTGGATAAATGGAATAAGGGAAGGAAGGAATGAAGATGGATGGATGGACAGAAGGAAGGATAAAAGGAGGGAAGGTGGATGGAAGGAAGGAGGGAGAGAGGAAAAGAAGGAAGGAAGAAGGAAAGAAGATGGATGAATGGATGAAAGAAAGAAAGAAAGAAAGAAAGAAAGAAAGAAAGAAAGAAAGAAAGAAAGAAAGAAAGAGGAAGGAAGGAAACGAGGAAGGAAGGAAGATGGGTGGATAAATGGAATAAGGGAAGGAAGGAATGAAGATGGATGGATGGACAGAAGGAAGGATAAAAGGAGGGAAGGTGGATGGAAAGAGGGAAGGAAGAAAAGAAGGAAGGAAAATTGGTGGAAGGAAGGAAGCAAGGAGCGAGGAAAGGAAGATGAATGGATGGAAGAAAAGAAGGAAAGAATGAAGGAAGGAAGATTGGTGGAAGGGAGGAAGGAGAGAGGAAAAGAAGGAAGGAAGAAGGAAAGAAGATGGATGATTGGAAGGAAGGAAGGAAGGAAGGAACACTTAAGCATTAAAGGAAGGAAGGAAGATGGATGGATGGATGGATGGAAAGAAGAAAGTAAGATAAAGGAAGAAAGAAGGTGTGTTAGAAACACCCAGCAGTTTCTGTTTTATTAAAAAATAAATATAAATAATTCAGCATTATTAAATGATCCTGTGCTGAACACTAACTGCTCCTCTAAAACTATTATTATAGTAGAACTGATGCCAAGAAAGATAAGAATGCCAAGCTAAAAAAATGGTTAGCAGGTTGAGATAGGAGCTAACATTGTTTACTGCTGCTTCACCAGACCATCCAGAGTAAAAAGCTCGGTGCCCAATGATGCATTCCAATACACTTACTGATGCCCCCTTGATTCCAGAACTCGTAGCGGGGAGGCTGTATCACATTGGTTTAATCAATTATCACCTCCTGATCTTTTTTTCATGTACTTAGCTGTTATTCACCTTGTTAAACGCTTCTCACCAGGAGCTATGTTGTAGTTGGAGGCGCTAACGCGTAACCCTGTGACGGCGCTCACTCATTAACACGTACACATTAAAAGATTCCTTCCACGCTGTCTCGCGAAGCGTCTGTATTATATGCTAATCAAAATCGCTGATTTTAGTGTTACCTTTCATGTCTGTGTAGACGTGTCGAGTATGAGCAGTAGTGAAAAGGTGCTATCAATGGATACAGGGGAGTTTGAGGAGTAGTTTAAGCTTTACAGATCTAGCTTCGGTGGTGCTACCAGCCTGGCCTGGTGGCCAGCAGACACAATCGGCCATGCATGAATGAGGGAAGGTCATGTGCTGACTCCTAATGAGGCTTGGGACTCCCAGTGGCTATGCTGTTCTGATGGCTATGCACGTCCATGTGAACACCAACTGGTCGATAGCACAGTTGAGATTTGAACCCTGGATCGACAGGTTTCAGCAGGCTGAGATAGAAGCTAATGTACTTTACTGCTGCACTGCATCTGTAATAAAAAGCTACGGTAACGGTGCTAAACTAAACCCCAAGGACACACCCCAAAACACTTACAGATGCTTCCCTAATTGTAAACTTCTAGCTAGGAGAGTGAAGACTTCTAAAGCAAGGAGACACTGGTGGATCCCACCATTGGTGTTAGTCTGAGTTGTTTCACCACCAACATAAATGTATCGTTTAGGTATTGTTCAGTTCCTGTCTGTGTACTGTTTAACATGTTTAGTGTGTACTATCATTGGTGTTGTACCAAGCTTATTTTGTGATCATTATCTATCTATCTGTCTGTCCATCTATCTGTTTATTAATTAATTTATTTTTTATTTATCCATCCATCCATCCATCCGTCCAATCATCCATCTATCTATTTAACCATCCATCCATTTATTCATTTATCTATGTGTCTGTTTATCAGCCTGTCTATATTCTTCTGTCACTATTCATTAGCCAAGTCAAGTCAAGTCAACTTTATTTAAATAGCGCTTTTTACAATAGACATTGTCTCAAAGCAACTTTACAAAATCCAGGACCAACAGATACAAAAACCCCTGTTGAGCAAGCCGAGGGCGACTGTGGAAAAGAAAAACTCCCTGAAAATTACAGGAAGAAACCTTGAGAGGAACCAGACTCAGCAGGGCCCATCCTTCTTGGGTGGTCTGGAGGAAACTTTAAATAAGTAGGATTTACACAAATCATACAAACACAGAATTAAATGAACTAAAAGTTATAACTGGCAATAAATAAAGAAATAAAGAAATAATAATAATAGAGTTATTATTCGGTCTAATCTTTAATAAAGTCTGTAGTGAGTTCTTGTCATTCTTGGTGCAATTACTCCATACCCGTCACATCCGGCAGGAGCAGCATCGTTGTCACGGCAGTCTCGACTTTAATCCTTAACCTCGGCGGGTAAACAGGTTTCCATCAGAATGCCTTTGGGGTAAAACAATAGAGAATGTAGTTAATAATGTACAATGCTAGTTGAGTTAAACAGTTTTACAGAGGGTTTTAGACTCCGGCAGCCCTGATTATTACAGCATAACTAAAAGGGAGAGCTAGCAGGTAACAAGGTCATGAAGGCTTTCACAGGACATCAGCGCCCACCTCTCCTACCCAAACCAGAGTGATCGAACAGGAGAGGCAGAACGACAGCAACCCAACATCCCTGATCACCACAAGTTTCTATGACCAAGAACCCCCAAGCTCTGCGCCTTTGTCTATACTAATCAAAAGCCTGAGAAAATAAATATGTTTTCAGTCTAGACTTAAACATTGAGACGTGTCCGAATCCCGAACAGAGGCAGGAAGATTATTCCAAAGTTGTGGAGCTTTGTAAGAAAATGCTCTTCCACCAGCTGTGGTCTTTTTAATTTTAGGAACTATAAGTAACCCTGCATCTTGTGAACGAAGTGGACGCGCTGGGCTGTAGTGATTAATAAGTTCACTCAGATACTGTGGAGCCAGACCATGTAGCGCTTTATAGGTTAGTAAAAGTATTTTGTAATCAATGCGGAATTTAACTGGCAGCCAGTGTAGAGATGATAGAACAGGACTGATATGATCAAATTTTTTAGTTCTAGTTAGCACTCGAGCTGCTGCATTTTGAACTAACTGGAGTTTGTTTATGGATCTACCAGAGCATCCAGTTAGAAGAGCATTACAATAATCTAACCGAGAAGTTATAAACGCATGGATCAGTTTTTCAGCGTCATTAACAGATAGTATATTTCTTATTTTAGAAATATTACGCAAATGATAGTAAGCAACTCTAGTAATATTATTAATGTGTGTATCAAAGGAGAGATCTGAATCTATTGTGACACCCAAGATTTTTACATCTGAGCTGGGAGTAACAGAGAAAGTGTTTAGGTTTAGCACCAGGTTAGACAACTTGTCTCTTGCAGCTTTAGAGCCAACAAGTAAAACCTCAGTTTTATCTGAATTAAGTAAAAGAAAATTACACGACATCCAGTTTTTAATGTCGTTTACACTTTAATCTTCTATCTTACTGATTGTGTCAGTATCATTTGGTTTGGCTGATATATACAGCTGTGTGTCATCTGCATACAGTGAAAATTTAATTGAATAATTTCTCCTAGTGGAAGCATATAGAGTGTAAATAATAGCGGTCCCAGTACCAACCCCTGTGGAACACCACACTTTACTTTTGTTGTTTCCGAGCATTTATTATTTACATAAACAAACTGAGAGCGGTCAGTCAAATATGATTTGAACCAAGAGAGTGCGAGTCCTTTAACACCTACTGTATTTTCTAGCCTCTTCAGTAAAATGTTCTGATCGACCGTATCAAACGCTGCACTAAGATCTAATAGAACAAGAAAAGATACACATCCATTATCAGAAGACATTAACAACTCGTTAACTACTCTAATTAATGCGGTTTCGGTACTATGATTGGGTCTAAATCCTGATTGAAATTTTTCGTGAATACAATTTTCATTCAAATAAGAACATAACTGTTTGGAAACGACTTTTTCTAATATCTTACAGACAAAAGGAAGATTTGAAATTGGCCTATAATTAGCTAGAACATGTGGATCAAGATTAGTTTTTTTAATCAGGGGTTTAATAACAGCGCTTTTAAACAATTTAGGTACGTACCCAAGGCTAAGGGATGCATTGATTAATGTAAGCAGGGGCTCTACAATAGCTGGGAGTAAATCTTTAAGTAAACGAGTTGGAACAGGATCGAGTATACACGATGATGACTTCGATGATTTAATCAACATAGTTAGTTCATTTTGGGAGATTGGATAAAAGGAATTTAGTTGGATTAACTCGTTACTATTATCACCAATGCTGCTCAGAGTGAGTCCATACTTAACATTGGCAAGTGACACACTCTGACTCTGAAGTGACACACTCTGACTCTGAAGTGACACACTCTGACTCATTAGCCTATTTAACCATCCATTCATTCGTTCATCCATCCATCTATCTTTTTAATCATCCATCCATCTATTTAACCGTCCGTCCGTCCGTCCATCCATTCATTCGTTCATCCATCCATCTATCTTTTTAATCATCTGTCCGTCCGTCCATCCATCCATCCATCTATCCATCCATTTATTTATTCATCCATCTCTACGCCCATTTATTGGCCTGTATATCCATCCCTCTAGCTATCTGTCAGCATGTAAGCCTATTCAACCGTCCATCCATCCGTCCATCCATCCATCCATTTAATTATCCATCCATCCATTTAATTATCCATCCATCCATTCATCTATCTATCTATCCATCCATCCATCAATCTATCCATTTATTCATCCATCCATCTATACGCCCATTTATTGGCCTGTATATCCATCCCTCTAGCTATCTGTCAGCATGTAAGCCTATTCAACCGTCCGTCCATCCATCCATCCATCCATACATCAATCCATACATCTGTTTATTGGCCTGTCTATCCACTTCTGTCACTATCCGTCAGCATGTAAGCCTATGTAACCATCCATCCATTCATTCGTTCGTCCGTCCATCCATCCATCTACATATGATCATAAATGCTTAATAAGTGTTTGTGTTGTCGAGCAGTTTGTTTATTACCAGTAATGATGTAAATAAAGAGCCGAGCATTTAGCTCATGTGAAGCTCCTGTTATGTGTAATTACAGAGCAGCTTAACCTCAAATCCCTGAAGAGGCTTCTGCAGGGACGCAAACCTCCAACCATCTCTGGCTCTGACTAAGTTCAGGTGTTTTAATGATGAGGGATAAAGAAAAAAGAAAATAAACTCCGAGGAGAGAAAAGAAAGCAAGCAAGAAAGAAAGAAATAAAGAACCGGAACATCAACTGAGGCTTTCTTGAGCAGCGCCTTCACATAAAAATGCTCCTAATGGGCACAAATTCCCACAGATGTAAATATCACTTAGAGCGTTTGTTTTTGTCGTCCAACCAGCTCACGGTCAGGCGTCCAAATACTTTCGGCCACATAGCGTACGGCTGCTATTCTGTCACGTTTTCTGCCTCGTTTTGTAAGAATCCATAAAACATCAGAGGTCTGGAGAATAAACGGGAAGATGGAAGCGCGTCCACCGTCCCCGAGAGTGGCGAATCAGAAACCATATCTCAGCTTCTCTTTCAGGCTCAGCACAAACACGAGAGCCTCAAGATCGTTCGTCTGCGTCGCCTCTTTAATGAATCTGCGCCGCCATCTCTGTGGCCTCGGGCTTTCGAGAGGGCGCGGACGCTAACCGGCGAGGACGACGCCAAGCTGGAGTTCGTGTAACACCAGAGGGGGAAATAACATCAGCAGCAGAATAAAAGCGAGATGTTAAGATGTTCAGTAGAAGTGGTGGTGACATCCTGGCCTACAGAGAGCTCCAAAAAATCAAGGGTTTAGAGAGTCAAATGTGCTACCACAAAAAAAAAAGTAAAATAACCCCCTGATCACTGTCACCATCAAAAACATGCTTAGTTTTTTCAGCTCTTTGAGCCTGACACATGTGGGACGGTACGCGGGAGCGGAATATTTATCAGGAGCTCTTTTAAAACCATCTAAGCAACACTTCTCCTCAACCTCCAGCTTCTTCAAAGGTACAGAGATCAAATGTTCATGTACATCTGCAGAGGGCAAAGTCAAACCTATAGCGCTTTCTCTACACTCCAGAGAAGAGGGCGTGTCTAAATTATTCGATCCCTTAAAATGCTCCTACTGAGGCGCCTTAATTCTGAGCGATAATCTGACTGAATGACGAGGAGCAACATAGCTTCTTTCTGTTCTGGTCGTCTCGTACACTCGCTCAGTGGTCGTCATCTTCCTCCATGAGATGTTTTCTGATGCACGTTTAATATCCTGAGGTTCAGGTGCTTCAGCTACAAACAGGTTTATACAGTAGAATCAATGATATAAATCAATTACAAGCTTCCAACTTGATATCAACAGGTTAATTTTCATCCTACATTGACTGAAGTCAGCAGGAAGCTCCTACACCACTACTGTTCAGTAACTTCACATACACTATACAGCCAAAAGTATTTGGACACCCGATCGTAAGTTTGTTGGACGTCGTCTTCCAAAACAAATGGTGTTTTCATTTTAATTTTACCTTAAGGTGTTTAATGTGGTTACGTTTGGGCTCTCTGTAAGTCACTAGGGTTTCTCCACACAAAACTGGTCAAAGCAGAACAAGGAAAGGTCACCTCCCTAAACTATTGCCACAAAGTTGGAAACATAATGTTTTAAAATTAATTTTATACCAATGGGTGTGGCTGAAACACCTAAACTCAATAATGATAATAATGATAATAATAATAATAATAATAATAATAATAATAATAATTAGAAAAATTATAAAATAAAAAAGAAATAATAATAATAATACAAAACAAAAATAAGAATAATTATAATACAAAACAAAAGCAACAACAACAACAACAACAATAATAATAATACAAAACAAAAACAATAATAAGTATTATTAAAATAATTAGAAAAAATATTTAAAAAAAAATAATAATAACATTAATATTGATAATAATACAAAACAAAAACAACAATATAATAATAATAATAATAATAATAATAATAATAATAATAATAATTTATTAATATAACACCTTTTATGAAACAGCAGTTCAAAGTGCATTACAGGACAGAAACTGGCACAGATACATCAAACATCAATTTGAATAAGATAATAAAAACAACAAATAATCTAATAAAAATTAATGCTTAATTAAAATCAAATAAATGAAAAATAATATGATAAAAATAAAGTAAAACATGGTAATAAAAGATTGGTGTCCACATGCTTTTGACACTATGGTGTGAATTTGCACCTAAACAAAACAAACACTGTAAGAATTATTAACATTTATAAACTGTAATGTCGCTTCATCAGTGAATGTTTACGATTAAAGAGAGAGAATGCAATAGACCCTCCTGCAGTGAAGATAAATGTGTGAGCAGAATATTCAGATATGATGAAGAACACATGACCAGGCTGCATCAGCCTTTCAGCATCACTGAAGCGTAAAATGAAGCCCGATATTTTCCATATGCTACAGAAGCATTAAATTAGATGCTGCTGTTGTCGTTGCGAGAGGGAAATGAGTCTGACGCGCACGTTTCATTATCACGTTCAGTTTATACAGAAACACACGAGCGGATAAAGCGGCGGGATTAACCGCGACGGTACGAACGGGGTAATAAACACCCTCACAGGTGCTAATATAATAACACAGACTGATAATGTTCACTCCAGAGGGGTGGAGATAAACTTTTAACATCTACTGATACTGAGGTACGCTTCCAACTGTGCAGCAACAGTTTAGGGAAGGTTCCTTCCTGTTCCAGCATGAGCAAGCTAAGCTTTGACTAAATAGGCACAAATTCCTACAGACATACTTCAAAGTCTCGTGAGAAGCTTCTCTGTAGTTTGACTGATATTATAGCTGATAAGATCACATAGAGGTCACTCTTTTTGATACCATTTGACGTCCGACAAGCTCATGGTCAGGTGTCCAAATACTTTTGGTCATATAGAGTATATACACCGATCAGCCATAACATTAAAACCACCTCCTTGTTTCTACACTCACTGTCCATGTTATCAGCTCCACTTACCATATAGAAGCACTTTTTAGTTCTACAATTACTGACTTTAGTCCATCTGTTTCTCTACATGCTTTGTTAGCCCCCTTTCACCCTGTTCTTCTATGGTCAGGACCCCCACAGGACCACCACAGAGCAGGTATTATTTAGGTGGTGGATGATTCTCACATTGTATTGTTTTGCACTTGTGTTTATAGTAGGTCTTGTATTTATTGTATCGTGTGTATTGTATTGTTTTGCACTTGTGTTGTGCTCCTGGAGGAACGTTGTTTCGTTTCAGTCTGTACTTATATATCGCTGAAATAACTATACAGCCTCTCTTGAACTCTCTTAAACTCTTGGAGAGCCGGAACAGAGGAAGTCGTCTCGAACCTCCTTCCTTCCCTCCATCATCCTTAACACAGCGAGGGGGCTGCAGCTTCGCCCCGGGCCTCGTTTCGACACGAACACCAGCGCCGTTTTTCTTCCATCTGTTTCGCAGGCAGAAACAATGTGGGATCGATCAGAACCGCTTCCATTAACCCCGAACCTGCTTCAGGCAGCGGCTCCTCCTGAAGAGAGCGGACCCACGGATCGGGCTATGGAATAATCCTCCCACAGCAGCCACAGGAAGGGTCGTTTCAGTCTGACGTGAGGAGAAGTTTCACCTCCTAGAGGCTCTAAACCTGGTCATGAAGGAAACAGCTGATAGTTTTTTATTTCCCGACAGTATGAAGCTTTCATAGTTCTCACCAGAGGATGTGACGATCACGTCCATTTTATCAGCTCCACTTACCATATAGAAGCACTTTGTAGTTCTTCAATTACTGACTGTAGTCCATCTGTTTATTTACATGCTTTTTTAACCTGCTTTCATGCTGTTCTTCAATGGTCAGGACCCCCACAGGACCACCACAGAGCAGGTATTATTTAGGTGGTGGATCATTCTCAGCACTGCAGTGACACTGACATGGTGGTTGTGTGTTAGTGTGTGTTGTGCTGGTATGAGTGGATCAGACACAGCAGCGCTGCTGGAGTTTTTAAACACCGTGTCCACTCACTGTCCACTCTATTAGACACTCCTACCTAGTCGGTCCACCTTGTAGATGTAAAGTCAGAGACGATCGCTCATCTATTGCTGCTGTTTGAGTTGGTCATCTTCTAGACCTTCATCAGTGGTCACAGGACGCTGCCCACGGGGCACTGTTGGCTGGATATTTTTGGTTGGTGGACGATTCTCAGTCCAGCAGTGACAGTGAGGTGTTTAAAAACTCCAGCAGCGCTGCTGTGTCTGATCCACTCATACCAGCACAACACACACTAACACACCACCACCATGTCAGTGTCACTGCAGTGCTGAGAATCATCCACCACCTAAATAATACCTGCTCTGTGGTGGTCCTGTGGGGGTCCTGACCATTGAAGAACAGGGTGAAAGGGGGTAACAAAGCATGTAGAGAAACAGATGGACTACAGTCAGTAATTCTAGAACTACAAAGTGCTTCTATATGGTAAGTGGAGCTGATAAAATGGACAGATGCCTGGTCGGTGTATATTAAGATAGTCAAGTCAAATTTATTTATATAGCGCTTTTTACAGTGGAAATCATCTCAAAGCAACTTTACAGAATCCAGGACCAACAGACCAGAAACCCCTGCTGAGCAAGCCGAGGGCTTGATAGAAATGTAGTGAAAGACACAGGGAGAACAAAGGTTTGTAAGAAATTAAAATGAGCAAAAATGAAATCCTAAATACATTATTCTACTGTTTGGTTGATCATTAGCTGCTGATTTAAGTAGATAAAAAATTACAATATATGGCCAAAAGTATTTTACATTTACATTTGGCAGACGCCTTTGTCCAAAGCGACTTACATTTATCACTGAATACAGTTTAAGCAATGGTAGGGCTTGAACCAGCAACCTTCTGTTTACTAGTCCAGTACCCTAACCACTAATCTATCACTGTCCTGATAGTATTTTGAACACCAAACATGAGCTTGTTGGGTACCATACCAATAAATGAATGAATGAATGAATGAATGAATGAATGAATGAATGAATAATTAAATAAATAAATAAATAAATAAATAAATAAATAAATAAATAAATAAATAAATAAATAAATAAATATGCACATTGATTTGTGGTTCATGGGCGGCACGGTGGCTCGGTAGGTAGCACTGTCGCCTCACAGCAAGAAGGTCCTGGGTTCGATCCCCAGGTGGGGCGGTCCGGGTCCTTTCTGTGTGGAGTTTGCATGTTCTCCCCGTGTCTGTGTGGGTTTCCTCCGAGAGCTCCGGTTTTCTCCCACAGCCCAAAAACATGCTATCAGGTTAATTGGAGACACTGAACTGCCCTATGGGTGAATGGGTGTGTGGACTGGCGCCCCGTCTAGGGTGTTACTGTGTGCCTTGCGCCCATTGAAAAGCTGGGATAGTCTCCAACAGGGAGGTGACGTGATCGGGGTTATCTCTGTTTAAGTAGTGCGTCTAAGAATTAAAACTCCCACATCCATCAACGTCACATCCCATAATGATACATCAGTGACAGATCCAAACATCTAGAACCGTCAGGAGAACATCTGACCCTCTAAATCACTAAAATAAACAGGAAATCGATGTGTGAGCACGTCCAGATAATAGACGAGACACCAGTTAGATCCGAAGAACCGAGGAACCAGATAAAGGGTGAAGGAACCTTGCTGAAGAAGCTCTGCTGGCTAAATGAAATCCAACCCTGCAGATGGTAACTTCAATAATCAACGGGATTCCAGCCGTGAATCCTAAAGCAAACTACTTTTCACCCACAGGATCTATAAATGATATCGCTCAGCTCTCAGTGGATCAGACTGGGATTAATAATAATGATGGTTCAGGCAGAACTCTTCCCCGTCTGGGATGATCCCTGAGGAAATTAGATTTTGGGAAATAATCCTATGTTCATCGGTACCTCTAAGATAATAGAGGCGCAGCGGTTAAGTACACTAACCCACTACTTCTGAGATCCGGGGATTCAGGGCTCAAAATTGCACAGTCTGCAGTAAAAGTGCTAATAGTGGCAACAACCTCAAACTGACCGGTTTGGTTCCAGCTCTCTGGTTAGATGAGGGTACATTTATTTTAGCTTTTATTTAGGAACAGGTACAGACTCTTTAAATATATTTAAAATAGAAGACAGGTCAGACCTTCTTATTTAATATCAAGTCAAATTTATTTATATAACACTTTTTACAATGGACATTGTCTTAAAGCAACTTTACAGAATCCAGGACCAGCAGACCAAAAACCCCTGGTGAGCAAGCCAAAGGCAACAGTGGCAAGGAAAAACTCCCTTAAAATTACAGAAAGAAACCTTGAGAGGAACCAGACTCAGCAGGGCCCGTCCTTCTTGGGTGGCCTGGAGGAAAATTTAAATAAATAGATTTTACACAAAGCATACAACTGAAGGTTATAACTAGCTGATGTAAAGTCAGAGACGATCCCTCATCTATTGCTGCTGTTTGAGTCGGTCATCTTCTAGACCTTCATCAGTGGTCACAGGACGCTGCCCACGGGGTGCTGTTGGCTGGATATTTTTGGTTGGTGGACTATTCTCAGTCCAGCAGTGACAGTGAGGTGTTTAAAAACTCCAGCAGCGCTGCTGTGTCTGATCCACTCATACCAGCACAACACACACTAACACACCACCACCATGTCAGTGTCTGAGAATCATCCACCACCTAAATAATACCTGCCATTGAAGAACAGCATGAAAGCAGGCTAACAAAGTATGTGGAGAAACAGATGGACTACAGTCAGTAATTGTAGAACTACAAAGTGCTTCTATATGGTAAGTGGAGCTGATAAAATGGACAGTGAGTGTAGAAACAAGGAGGTGGTTTTAATGTTATGGCTGATCGGTCCCTAATACCTACCTGATCAGCTGCCTCAGTAGAGAGGATTCTAATAAGACATGGAACTCATAAGACAGATTATTTAGACACACTACGGTTCCCTCGTTATTCAGTCAGGTCATCACTTAGAATTAAGGCGCCTCAGTAGGAGCATTTTAAGGGATCTAATCATTTAGACACGCCCTCTTCTCGGGAGTGTAAGATGATGTAACATGGGTCTGTGTAGAGAGATCAGTAAGTGTATGAACGCTGAGCCTTACTGAGCCATCAGATCGGATGAAGGCATCTTCTGATGGGTTACCCGTACATTCCTATCACGTCTGCTCAGACTAAGAGGTCTTTAGATGCAGGTGCTTGTTCTCCTGTCAAAATAGTTTTCACCCCGGTGGTCCAGGTCTGCTGCCTGACAGCCGTAATTACCTCAGAACGACACGCCGTCGAGCAATTACCATCATAACGGCGTAATTAAAGTCTGACGGTGCCTGACAACCCGCAGCCTTTTGTTCCTGTCTGAACGGAGAACCGCAATTATTTAATTACGCCAATTATCCACTTCCGTGGGTCCAGATGTCCAGATGTGGCTGACGTGTCCAGATATTAAATTCAGAAAGAGCTTGTAGATCTTCATCCACCTTTTATTAGGTCCGAGATGCTTTTAGACGTTTTTATGAGCGTCGGACCACAGACCGTGACGTCCTGCTGATGGAAATTCCTGGATGAAGGTCACAAAACCTCCTGAAGACCTTCGAGGCTTTAGAAAACACTGGATGATTGTTTATGAAGCCGGTTAGGCAGCGGGATGAAAGCGAAACACAAATACAACCTCAGCCAAACTGCTCCAAGGGAGTGAAAAATAAACTATATGATCAAAAATATGTGGACACCTGACCATAATCTGATTAAAGATTTTGTAGCTGTAACATTCTTTGCTTTTCTGCGTCTGTGGGAATTTGTGCTCATTCAGTGAGAAGAGATCAGCACTGTGGCACAGTTACAGAATCATGTCCTTTTGTGTTCCCGAATTTGGCCAGCAAAGGGGGCATGGAGGCTCAGATGCTTCACATTTCGGTTCCTGTTGAGTGTTAATTCGCTCCAGGTGGACGCGTTTCTATTTATGATGGTTTTTCCCTCACAGATTTGCTAGCTCCTCTGTTGGCAATCTGCCTCCTTGACAGAACCGCCCTGGATGAGTGAGCTGCCCCAGAGGTTTGGTGACCGCATTTTTCTGAAGCAGGCCAATGGTGTGGTGGTCCTGCTCATATATTGCCGTCCCTTGCTCGTTTTAGGGTTCCATTATTTATATTTCTCTGTTCTTTTTTCAAGAACCGGGGTGCTACAGATGATCGGTGAGCCAGTCATATTAAGACAGTCAGTTCTCAGTTCTGCTCTGTCCCTGTTCTGTCCACTTTCTCCATCGTGGCTGCGGATGTTTTTGTGTCTTTCATTACCCTAGTGAAAAACAAAAAATGCACCTAAGTGTATTTCAAATACAGAAGTACCTTAAAACTCGACGTCAGTCGGTTCTGGGAGTGGCTTTGATTTTAAAAGACTATTTTTTCCCATAAGGATGTTTGGGAAACCTGTTAATGCATCCATGGAACTGCAAATATTTTAGTCTCATATAAAATAATGAGGTTGTTGTTGACACTTATACACTGAAAATAACACTAATATAATATAAACACACTAAATAAAAAATACAACCCCAAATCAGAAAAAAATTGGGACAACATGGAAAATGCAAATAATAAAAACACAGAGTTTCTTACATTAACTTTGATGTTTATTTGATGTTAGACAGGATAAACCTGAGATATTTCATCTTTTATCTGCTCAACTTAATTTCATTTATTAATAAACATCCATTCCTGCATTTCAGGCCTGCAACACATTCCAAAAAAAGTTGGGACAGTAAAGCATTTACCACTTTGTAATGTTGCTGTTCCTTTTTACCACTTAAAAGAGGTTTTGGTGGGCCGCTCAGGTGGCACTGCGGTAAAAACACCCGCTGCAACCAGAGCTGGGATCTCGAATACATCGTATCGAATCTCAGCTCTGCCTACCGGCTGAGGATGAGCGGCCATGTGAACAACGATTGGCTTGTTGTTCAGGTGGGCGGGACTAAGCTAGATGGGGTCTCTCTCTCCTCTCATGACTGATGCAATTGCGACCTATGCTGGCTGATTGATGGCGCCTGCACAGAGATGAGAAAAGAGTGCTGTCAGGGTGAGTCTCTCCGTACACAACGCTGAGCTGCACTGCACTCGTCAAAGTGTAGGTGATAAGATGCATATGGCTGCTGCCCACGTGTCGGAGGGGGCGTGGGTTAGCTTCGTTCTCTTCAGTCAGAGCAGGGATCGGCATTGGTGGAGAGGAAGCGTGACGCAATCGGGCAAATGCATAAAGGAAAAAAAAGAGGTTTTGGCACCGAGGAGACCAAGTGATTTAGTGTTTCAGCTTTTATTTTGTCTCGTTCTTCCTGCAAACACATCTTAAGATGTACAACAGTACGGGGGGTCGTCAGTGTTTCAAAATTCTTCACACGTTCTCTATTGGGGACAGATCAGGACTGCAGGCAGGACAGTCCAGTACCCGTACCCTCTTCTTCCTCAGCCACGCCTTTGTAATGTGTGCAGCAGGTGGTTTTGCATCGTCTTGTTGAAAAATGCTGGACATCCCTGGAAAAGACGACGTCTTGAAGGCAGCACATGTTGCTCTAAGATCTCAATGTACTAAGTTAATCTTTAATTGTATTAAATGTACTAAACTGTACTAAGCTGGGACTATTTTAGGTATATTTACTTCATCTTAAGTTAACTACAGTGGGGCCAAAAAGTATTTAGTCAGCCACTGATTGTGCAAGTTCTCCTACTTAGAAAGATGAGAGAGGTCTGTAATTTTCATCATAGCTACACTTCAACTATGAGAGACAAAATGAGAAAAAAAAAACCAGGAAATCACATTGTAGGATTTTTAAAGAATTTATTTGTAAATTATGGTGGAAAATAAGTATTTGGTCACCCACAAACAAGCAAGATTTCTGGCTCTCACAGACCTGTAACTTCTTCTTTAAGAAGCTCTTCTGTCCTCCACTCGTTACCTGTATTAATGGCACCTGTTTGACCTCGTTATCTGTATAAAAGACACCTGTCCACAGCCTCAAACAGTCAGACTCCAAACTCAACCATGGCCAAGACCAAAGAGCTGTCGAAGGACACCAGGAAGAAAATTGTAGACCTGCACCAGGCTGGGAAGAGTGAATCTACAATAGGCAAGCAGGTTGGTGTGAATAAATCAACTGTGGGAGCAATTGTAAGAAAATGGAAGACATACAAGACCATTGATAATCTCCCTCGATCTGGGGCCCCACGCAAGATCTCATCCCGTGGGGTCAAAATGATAATGAGAACGGTGAGCAAAAATCCCAGAACTACACGGAGGGACCTGATAAATGACCTGCAGAGAGCTGGGACCAAAGTAACAAAGGCTACCATCAGTAACACACTACGCCGAGAGGGACTCAAATCCTGCAGTGCCAGGCGTGTCCCCCTGCTTAAGCCAGTACATGTCCAGGCCTGTCTGAAGTTTGCCAGAGAGCATATGGATGATCCAGAAGAGGATTGGGAGAATATCATGTGGTCAGATGAAACCAAAATGGAACTTTTTGGTAAAAACTCAACTCGTCGTGTTTGGAGGAAGAAGAATGCTGATTGCATCCCAAGAACACCATACCTACTGAGGTATGGGACAGGACGACTGATCCGTGTTAAGGGAAGAATGAACAGGGCCATGTATCGTGAGATTTCCTGGATTTTTTTTTCTCATTTTGTCTCTCATAGTTGAAGTGTAGCTATGATGAAAATTACAGACCTCTCTCATCTTTCTTAGTAGGAGAACCTGCACAATCAGTGGCTGACTAAATACTTTTTGGCCCCACTGTACAGTGTGTGTATTTAACTCCATGTCTCACACACACTTAAAGTTTCGAACCCTGATACTGAGCTAGTCTGATTTACCGCTGTGCCACCCGGGCACTGAACGATGAGCAGTCATGAGTGATGAGCTGATGTGAGCAGTAATGAGAATGCAGACCTTTCATTCTCTACAGAAATGTCTTCTTCTCTCCTCAGTACCAGTCCTCTAACACCAGGGTGTTTAGGATAATGAGTCCCTGTGGGGTGGTAAAGAGGGGCCGATCACTATCCCTGCTCTACATGACCACCCAGAACCTCAGAAAGCACTGGCAGTGTTTTTAAACCAGAGGAACCCACTGTTCCATAAACGTACCTTCATTATAGTCTGTTAGAGACGCCCAGAACCTGAACAGGACCAGAACATGGAGGAGAACTGATCCCATCAGCACTTTCAATACAGATAATACTAGAATGTAGTGTAGATGATGGTGATGCACTCCTCATAACCATGATTTATTAAAAAAGGGTTCAATTAATATGTTATTTACGTTATGCTCCATGTTTTCATTTTAACTACATGATATTAAATCAACACGTTTCCCACAATTCTAGATTTGTTTAGTGTAATATTTTCAAATACTTTTTTTTACACTTTCAAATCTTTTTGTGTTTTACACATTTTCAGATGTGTATTTTTAATATTTTAAACGTTTTACACATTTTTACTTCTTTATTATTGACATTTTACATGGTTTAGACATTATATTTTTACATTATACATAGTTTACAGATTTTAAACTGGTTTTTGAAACACTGACATCTGCATTGACACTGCATTTTAACATTGGCCCAATTTTTAATCATTCATTTTGAATGATAATTTACTGATATGATTTATATCGGGTGATGCTCGGGTGGTCTGTTCCACTAGTCTGGTTCAAATCTCAGCGGTGCTCTCGGCCGACTAGAAACCTGAGAACTTCTCATCAAGATCTGTTCAAGAAACCTGAGAATGTAACTGAAACTGAGAACATGTCTGCATCACCTAAGAACTTCTTATCTACTCTGTTCAAGAAGCATAACCTACATCCATTCAAGAAACTTTAAAGCTTCTTTTAGACCTTCCTATCAAGATCTTTTCAAGAAACCTGAGAACTTTTCTACATGTGTTCAATAAACCTGAGACACTTCTTCCAGACCTTTTTATCAAAATCTCTTCAAGAAACCTGAGAACTTCTTATCAACATCTCTTCAAGAAACCTGAGAACTTCTTATCAACATCTCTTCAAGAAACCTGAGACACTTCCTCCAGACCTTCTTATCAAGATCTGTTCAAGAAACCTGTGAATGTAACTGAAACTGAGAACATGTCTGCATCACCTCAGAACTTCTTATCTACTCTGTTCAAGAAGCATAACCTACATCCATTCAAGAAACTTTAAAACTTCTTTCAGACCATCCTATCAAGATCTCTTCAAGAAACGTGAGAACTTTACTACATCTGTTCAATAAACCTGAGACACTTCCTCCAGACCTTTTTATCAAAATCTGTTCAAGAAACCTGAGAACTTCTTATCAACATCTCTTTAAGAACGCTAAGAACTTAACTAAATCTCTTTAAGAACGCTAAGAACTTAACTAAATCTCTTTAAGAACCCTGAGAACTTAACTAAATCTTTTTAAGAACCCTGAGAACTTAACTAAATCTCTTTAAGAACCCAGAGAACTTAACTAAATCTCTTTAAGAACCCTGAGAACTTAACTAAATCTCTTTAAGAACCCAGAGAACTTAACTAAATCTCTTTAAGAATCCTGAGAACTTAACTAAATCTCTTTAAGAACCCAGAGAACTTAACTAAATCTCTTTAAGAACCCAGAGAACTTAACTAAATCTCTTTAAGAATCCTGAGAACTTAACTAAATCTCTTTAAGAACCCAGAGAACTTAACTAAATCTCTTTAAGAACCCTGAGAACTTAACTAAATCTCTTTAAGAACCCTGAGAACTTAACTAAATCTCTTTAAGAACCCTGAGAACTTAACTAAATCTCTTTAAGAACCCTGAGAACTTAACTAAATCTCTTTAAGAACCCTGAGAACTTAACTAAATCTCTTTAAGAACCCAGAGAACTTAACTAAATCTCTTTAAGAATCCTGAGAACTTAACTAAATCTCTTTAAGAACCCAGAGAACTTAACTAAATCTCTTTAAGAACCCAGAGAACTTAACTAAATCTCTTTAAGAATCCTGAGAACTTAACTAAATCTCTTTAAGAACCCAGAGAACTTAACTAAATCTCTTTAAGAACCCTGAGAACTTAACTAAATCTCTTTAAGAACCCAGAGAACTTAACTAAATCTCTTTAAGAACCCAGAGAACTTAACTAAATCTCTTTAAGAATCCTGAGAACTTAACTAAATCTCTTTAAGAACCCAGAGAACTTAACTAAATCTCTTTAAGAACCCTGAGAACTTAACTAAATCTCTTTAAGAACCCTGAGAACTTAACTAAATCTCTTTAAGAACCCCGATAACTTAACTAAATCTCTTTAAGAACCCCGAGAACTTAACTAAATCTCTTTAAGAACCCTGACTCTGTACCAAGAGCTCTTCAAAAATCCTGAGAAATTATTTAAGACCTTGTTTGCAAGATCTGTTTTAAAACCCTGAGAACTTCTTATCAAGATCTGTTGAAGAACTTATCTACATCACATCAAGAAACCAGAGAACTTCTTTGTAAGACCTTCTTATCAAGATCTGATTAAACTTCACTAAATCTCTTTAAGAACCTGAGAACTTCTTATGAAGATCTGTTTAAAACACTAACAACTTCACTAAATCTCTTTAAGAACCTGAGAACTTCTGTTCTATGTTCCAGTAACGTGTGTGTCGGTGTTTGACCAGCTGCTGTTTAAATGAATTGACCCCGCCCCCTCACATCCACCCCCCACTAAAATCAATATCATTAAAAGCTGCGGCCGGTTATATAATTATATAATTACATTTTAATAAGAGCGGAGCAGCTGGGGGTCCGAGCATTCAGATCTTTACGTCCTCCCTGTGAAGCGGCTATAACATCATTACGAGACTAATCCGATCAGCCCGGTTACCGTCACGCCGCTCGACGGGTGACGAGTAAACTAATTAGTTCCAAACTCCAATTTAATTTGGACGTCTGTTCGGATCGTGGGTGTCGCTTCACGTCCGAGAGACGGGGAATGTAAGGTGACCACGTCTCGAAAAGTTCAAATCAAGCTGCGTCTAATTAATTCTGGACTGATTTGTGTCCCATGCGGCTTTTCAACACGGTACATGGCCGGAAGTATTCGGACGCCTTACCATGAGCTTGTCGGATGTCCGGTTTAATAAACAAATGCTATTAAAACAGAGTGACCTCTGATCTTTTCAGCTAGAACAACAGCTGCTCTTCTGAGAAGCTTCTCACAAGACTTTAAAGTGTGCCTGTGTATGGGAATTTGTGCCCGTGATGCAAACAGATTGCTGGCCCAAAGCTCTACCCACTAGGCTACCAATGATCTGTACACAGGAGAATATGCTGGAACAGGAATGACCTTCCCTAAACTGTTGCTGCAAATGTTATTGATTTATTACACCTGTTAGCAACTGTTGTGGCTGGAATTAAAAAAATTGGGTTCACACCCTTTGATATGACAAAAGTGAGCTGAGGCTGATCCTGCTTGAGATGTTTCTACAGTTTAATTGGAGTCCACCTGTGGTCAATTCAAATGATCGGACATAATTTGGGGATTGACAACACCTGCCTATATAAGGTCCCACAGTTGACAGTACATATCAAAACAAACTCCAAGCCCTGGGGGGGTCAAAGGAATCATCTGGAGACCTCAGAAACAGGATTATGTCGAGGAATAGATCTGGAGAAGTGTACAGAACAATCGCTGCAGCTTTACACGTCCTAAAGAGAAGAAGGGAAGAAGTTTGGAACCACCAAAAATCTTCCTAGACCTGAAGCCGCCCGGCCAGACTGAGCGATCGGGGAAGACGGGCCTCGGCCAGGTAGGTGAGCAGGAACCCGAGAGTCAGTGAGCTCCAGTGAATCCTTGTGGAGATGGGAGAACCTATCAGAAGATCAACCATCCAGGCAGCACTCCACAAATCACGCCTTTATGGTAGAGTGGCCAGACGGAAGCCACTCTGCTTGGAGTTTGCCAGAAGGCACCTAGAGGACTCTCAAACCATGAGAAACAAGATTCTCTGGTCTGATTAAACCAAAATGGAACTTTTTGGTCTGAATGCCAAGCGTCACGTCTGGAGGAAACCAGGCACAGCTTATCACCTGGCTAATGTCATCCCTACAGTGAAGCATGGTGGTGGTAGCATCATGATGTGGGGATGTTTTTCAGCAGCGGGATCAGGGCGACTAGTTCTGATAGAAGAAAAGATGATCACTGCTCCATTAATACAAGCTTATTTAGAGTCAATATGAACTTACTTGAGCTTATTTAGAGTCAACATGAATTTACTTTAGCTTATTTTAAGTCAACACGAGCAAATTTGAGCTTACATTAACTTAATTGAGCTTGTTTCGAGTCAATAGAGGCTTATATGAGCTTATTTAGAGTCAACTTTATCATAATTGAGCTCATTTCGAGTCAATACGAGCGTATTTGAGCGTATTTTGGGTCAACATAAACGTAATTGAGATTATTTCGAGTCAATACGAGCATAATTAAGTTTATTTTAAGTCAACATGAGCTTAATTGAGCTTATTTAGAGTCAACACGAACTTATTTGAGATTATTTCAAGTTAACACGAGCTTATTTGAGTTAATTTCAAGTCAACATGAGCTTAATTGAGCTTATTTAGAATTAATATGAGCTTATTTAAGCTTATTTCAAGTCAATTCAAGCTTAATTAAGCTTATTTTGAGTCAATACGAGCTTATTTGAGCTTATCTCGAGTCAATATGAGCTTATTTAAGCTTATTTTAAGTCAACACAAGCTTATTTAAGCTTATTTTGAGTCAATACGAGCTTATTTGAGCTTATCTAGAATCAATATGAGCTTATTTAAGCTTATTTCAAGTCAATTCAAGCTTAATTAAGCTAATTTTGAGTCAATATGAATTTATTTGAGCTTATCTAGAATCAATATGAGCTTATTTAAGCTTATTTAAATCAATTCAAGCTTAATTAGACTTATTTTAAGTCAATTCAGGCTTAATTGAACTTATTTAGAGATTATTTATTTGAGATTATTTCGAGTCAATACGAGCTTAATTAAGCTTGTTTTGAGTCAATACAAGCTTATTTAAGCTTATTTAAATCAATTCAAGCTTAATTAGGCTTATTTAGAGTCAATTCAAGCTTAATTGAGCTTATTTAGAGTCAACACAAATTTATTTGAGATTATTTAGAGTCAATACGAGCTTATTTAAGCTTATTCTGAGTCAACATTAACTTCATTGAGCTTAATTGAGTCAACATGAACGTAATTGAACCTAATTGCGAGTCAACAAGCTTATGTTTTCCCGGGGCGACTAGTCCTGATAGAAGGAAGATGAATGCAGCTAAGTACATCGAGATCCTTGAAGAAAACCTGGACCTCAGACTGGGGCGAAGGTTCGGCTTCAACCCAGCCAGAGTCCAGACCTGAATCCAGTCAAACATCTGTGGAAGGAGCTGAAAATGGGCGTGTACTGATGCTCCCCATCCAACCTGACCAAGCTGAAATGATATGCCAAGAAATAAATGTCCAGAAACAAGCTAAGCTGGTAGCTCCTTTCCCAAGATGCCTTGAAGCTGTAATTGCTGCCAAAGGTGCATCAACCAAGTATGAGGCTCAGGGTGTGTACAGATATGTGACCCCTAAATAAACCATTTTATATATATTTTTTTTCTTTATGAATTTTCTCCCTTTTTCTCCTTTTTAGCGTGTCCAATTCCCCGATTGCGGCATGCTTCCTCTCCACCGATGCCGATCCCCGCTCTGACTGAGGAGAACAAAGCTAACCCACGCCCCCTCCGACACGTAGACAGCACACATTGACGAGTGCAGTGCAGCTCAGCGTTGTGTACGGAGAGACACACCCTGAGAGCACTCTTTTCTCATCTCTGTGCAGGCGCCATCAATCAGCATCAATCAGCCAGCAGATTGCAATTGCACCAGTCATGGGAGAGAGACCCCATCCGGCTTAGTCCCGCCCATATCTGAACAACAGGCCAATCGTTGTTCATGTGGTTGCTCAGCCTTAGGCGGCAGGCAGAGCTGAGATTCGATACGATGCATTCGAGATCCCAGCTCTGGTTCCAGCGTGTGTTTTTACCACTGCGCCACCTGAGCGGCCATAAACCATTTTAATAAGTAAAATAAAATTGCATATTTTTTAAACCCTGTTTTCACTTCGTAATTATCGGTGATTGTGTTTAGATGTTTGAGGCAAAAAAAGAAACCAATCTATGATAGAATGAGTCTGTAACGTAATAAAACGTGGAGAAGGTAAAAGGGGTGTGCAGACTTTCCGGCTTGACTGTATATAGTTTATTTGATATGATAGACCTCTACGTATAATTAGAAGGGGCGTCCATGTATTTCTGACCACGTCGTTTATCTACATTAACATTCCCGTGCTGTTCTGTAACGCTGCCAGCGTTTGCTCTCATAACAGCAGTCGAAGTCTCCCTGAGCCGGCCATAAATTATTAACCTGATCATTTACGAGGGTTTAAAACCAATCCGCCCGCTCCTGGCAGGACTATTTCTGCTCAGCGGGCACCACGAGCTTTCGGAGGGCGTCCACAGGTGAAGGGTCGCCAGGGGTCGCGTGTACGGGTGGAATTAGTTTGCCGACTGTGTTTGTAAAGGTGATGAAAGTCAGCGCTGGTGGCAGAATGGGAATCCGGCGTCATGTTTTATGAACTAGACCAACATGTCATGTTGTAGAGGTGAGAGGAATAACCTGCTGGTTCCCAGTATCGAACCGTGACCTTAACCATCAGCTCTCTGGGGAAAAGAAGCGCTTAACCCCAAAACACTATTGTTCTTTGTTTATTTATGAGGTGATTTTATTAATATAGAGTCTCTGTAATATATACAGTACACACTGATCAGCCATAACATTAAAACCACCTCCTTGTTTCTACACTCACTGTCCATTTTATCAGCTCCACTTACCATATAGAAGCACTTTGTAGTTCTACAATTACTGACTGTAGTCCATCTGTTTCTCTGCATGCTTTGTTAGGACTCTCACAGGACCCCCACAGGGCAGGTATTATTTAGGTGGTGGATCATTCTCAGCACTACAGTGACACTGACATGGTGGTGGTGTGTTAGTGTGTGTTGTGCTGGTATGAGTGGATCAGACACAGCAGCGCTGCTGGAGATTTTTAAAACTTCACTTTCACTGCTGGACTGAGAATAGTCCACCAACCAAAAATATCCAGCCAACAGCACCCCGTGATGAAGGTCTAGAAGATGACCGACTCAAACAGCAGCAATAGATGAGCGATCGTCTCTGACTTTACATCTACAAGGTGGACCAACTAGGTAGGAGTGTCTAATAGAGTGGACAGTGAGTGGACACGGTATTTAAAAACTCCAGCAGCGCTGCTGTGTCTGATCCACTCATACCAGCACAACACACACTAACACACCACCACCATGTCAGTGTCACTGCAGTGCTGAGAATGATCCACCACCTAAATAATACCTGCTCTGTGGTGGTCCTGTGGGGGTCCTGACCATTGGAGAACAGGGTGAAAGGGGGGTAACATGCAGAGAAACAGATGGACTACAGTCAGTAATTGTAGAACTACAAAGTGCTTCTATATGGTAAGTGGAGCTGATAAAATGGACAGTGAGTGTAGAAACAAGGAGGTGGTTTTAATATTATGTCTATCTATCTACACAGACTTGATTGGCTATGTATGTAAGGATGTTTAAAGCCTGTCCAGTGTGTTCTTGCCTTGTAGAACTGGACCCTGACACAAACCTGACCAGTATTAAATGGCAGATGAAATGAAAATAAAATGACTCTGACCCACGATGCTTCACACTGCACCAATTTTTAGTTAATTTACCTGATATTACAATATCTAGAACCAAGAACAGCTTTCATTTCCACTCATTGGAGGTAATAACAGCAGGGTTTGTTCTGGCGGTACGTTTTTCTTTTCTCGGCTTCTCTTTTATTGGAAATTCTTGCAGTACTTTTATATTGTCGGCGTTTCTATTACTGACTGAGCAGAACATGATTACGGGCTCACCGGCTGGCAGCGTTTTATCCAGCCGAGAACAGAACTGAAGCTCCACAGAATGTGTTTCCAGAGTCCGTACAGAGCTGCAGCGCTGCAGAGCTTAATTCTTTACTTACACGGGAACGTCTGATTTTTTTCTGTTTGATAATTAAATAATGGATTAAATCAGATTAAAAAAAAAGAAATTGGATAATAAAAGCCTGGAAAAACATCTGCTGCCTGCCACAAGAAGCTAAATAATATTACAGATGAACAAAAACTAAACTTCAGGGTTGATACATCTGTATTTACTTTATTTAATTTACTTATTTATTTCATTATTTAAGTCCTCCTTTATGGCTGTATAAATGTATGTAGAAACTAAAATTAAGATGTATAAGGTGCAGTGTGGAGGACTGTTTAGATATTGATCATGTAAATAATGTGTAGTGGTCACTGCTCAAATAATACGAGCTTATTTAGAGTCAACATGAACTTACTTGAGCTTATTTACAGTCAACATAAACTTACTTGAGCTTATTTAGAGTCAACATGAACTTATTGAGCTTATTTAGAGTCAACATGAACTTACTTGAGCTTATTTAGTCAAGCCGAGCTTATTTAGTCAACACAAACTTACTTGAGCTGATTTAGAGTCAACATAAACTTATTTGAGCTTATTTAGAGTCAAGCCGAGTTTATTTACAGTCAACATGAACTTACTTGAGCTGATTTAGAGTCAACATAAACTTACTTGAGCTTATTTAGAGTCAAGCCGAGCTTATTTAGTCAACATGAACTTACTTGAGCTTATTTACAGCCAACATAAACTTACTTGAGCTTATTTAGAGTCAAGCCGAGCTTATTTAGTCAACATGAACTTACTTGAGCTTATTTAGTCAACGTGAATTTACTTTAGCTTATTTAGAGTCAATACGAGCTTATTTAGAGTCAACACAAACTTATTTGAGATTATTTCTAGTTAACACAAGCTTATTTGAGCTTATTTAGAGTCAACATGAACCTATTTGAGCTTATTTAGAGTCAAGCCGAGTTTATTTAGTCAACACGAACTTACTTGAGCTGATTTAGAGTCAACATAAACTTATTTTAGCTTATTTAGAGTCAAGCCGAGCTTATTTACAGTCAACATGAACTTACTTGAGCTGATTTAGAGTCAACATAAACTTACTTGAGCTTATTTAGAGTCAAGCCGAGCTTATTTAGTCAACATGAACTTACTTGAGCTTATTTACAGCCAACATAAACTTACTTGAGCTTATTTAGAGTCAAGCCGAGCTTATTTAGTCAACATGAACTTACTTGAGCTTATTTAGTCAACGTGAATTTACTTTAGCTTATTTAGAGTCAATACGAGCTTATTTAGAGTCAACACAAACTTATTTGAGATTATTTCTAGTTAACACAAGCTTATTTGAGCTTATTTAGAGTCAACATGAACTTATTTGAGTTTTTTTGAGTCAACACAAGCTAATTTGAGCTTATTGTGAGTAAACATTAACTTAATTGAGCTTGTTTTAAGTCAGTACGAGCTTATTTGAGCTTATTTAAAGTCAGCATGAACTTAATTGAGCTTATTGTGAGCATATTTTAGCTTATTTCAAGTCAATATAAACATATTTGAGCTTATTTTGAGTCAACACAAGCTTATTCGAGCTTATTCTGAGCATATGTCAGCTTATTTTAAGTCAATATAACATACAGTATTTGAGCTTATTTCAAGTCAACTCGAGCTTATTTGAGCTTATATTGAGTCAATACAAGCGTATTTGAGCTTATTTTGGGTCAACATAAACATAACTGAGCTTATTTCAAGTCAATACAAGCTTAGTTAAGCTTATTTCAAGTCAACACAAACTTATTTGAGCTTATTTTGAGTCAACATGAACGTAATTGAGCTTATTTTAAGTCAACATGAATTTAATACAAGCCTATTTGAGCTTATTTCAAGTCAATACACGCATATTTGAGCTTATCTCAAGTGAACTTGAGCTTATTTCGTGTCAACATTAGCATATTGGAGCTTATTTTAAGTCAGCTTGATCGTAATTGAGCTTATTTCGAGTCAACAGGAGTGTATTTGAGCTTATTTCAAGTCAACATTAACCTAATTGAGCTTATTTTGAGTGAATACAAGCTTATTTGGGCTTATTTTGAGTCAACTTGATCATAATTGAGCTTATTTCAAGTCAATGCAAGCTTAGTTCAGCTTATTTTGAGTCAACACGAACTTAATTGAGCTTATTTTGAGTCAATACAAGCTTATTTAGGCTTCTTTTGAGTCAACAGGAGCTTATTTTGAGTCAACATGAACGTAATTAAGCTTATTGTGAGCTTATTTAAGCTTATTTGATGTAATGGGTACAGTGTGGAGGACTGTTTTGATATTGAATATGTAAATAATGTTTGTTGTCTCACTGTGTTTGTGTATGTTTAGGTTTTACAATGTGAAAAATTTATAAATATACTTTGGGAACAGGTATGGCTGAAACTCCTAATTTCAATAATAAGTAATTGGTGTCCACATGCTTTTGGCCGTATAGCGACTAAGAAACCTGTTTAAAAGACCTCAGCAGGTAGAGTATCTCCAACAGAGGTAGATTTAAGGTTTGTTTATGTAGTAGCTGAAGGTCCTCGCAGTACCTCGGACACAGGAGCGGTTCCTCTGTGAGATGAATCGACGGGGGGGGGTCGGGGTTGTACCCAGCCACCGCACCATGTAGAAATAATTGAGGAAGCTCTTTCTTATACTGTGGGTTTTATAAAAGGCTTTGAAGTATTAAGCGCTCCGTATTGTTGTAGCAAATTGATTTTAGCTTCTTTTACTGAGAAGCTTCAGTGCGTCAAGTGTATTAGCATTCATTATATGAAGTTCTCATCCCGACAGCTCTTTACATGTGATAAAAAAAACAGTCGCTAAGCTAAAATGAGTCAGTGTGAGGTGATTTAAAAAACCTGTTTCAGTTCCACCTTAGCTCCTGTAGCAGTATTAGCACCTATGCTAAAGATGATGTTTGTCATATCATATATACACTGATCAGCCATAACATTAAAACCACCTCCATGTTTCTACACTCACTGTCTATTTTATCAGCTCCACTTACCATATAGAAGCACTTTGTAGTTCTACAATTACTGACTGTAGTCCATCTGTTTCTCTACATGCTTTGTTAGCCCCCTTTCATGCTGTTCTTCAATGGTCAGGACCCCCACAGAGCAGGTATTATTTAGGTGGTGGATCATTCTCAGCACTGCAGTGACACTGACATAGTGGTGTTGTGTTAGTGTGTGTTGTGCTGGTATGAGTGGATCAGACACAGCAGCGCTGCTGGAGTTTTTAAATACTGTGTCCACTCACTGTCCACTCGTAGACGTAAAGTCAGAGACGATCGCTCATCTATTGCTGCTGTTTGAGTCGGTCATCTTCTAGACCTTCATCAGTGGTCACAGGACGCTGCCCACGGGGCGCTGTTGGCTGGATGTTTTTGGTTGGTGGACGATTCTCAGTCCAGCAGTGACAGTGAGGTGTTTAAAAACTCCAGCAGCGCTGCTGTGTCTGATCCACTCATACCGGCACAACACACACTAACACACCACCACCATGTCAGTGTCACTGCAGTGCTGAGAATGATCCACCACCAGTGGCGATTTCTCTAAGACTGCAAGGGAAGCTCAGCTTCCCCTAAAATGTCAAAAATTAAATGGTCAAATATGTACAGTTGTTAACATTTCATTGACTACAATTGCGTTAGAACACGTTCATCTCGAAGACGAGTTCGTTCAGAATCGGCTACTTATCACAAATCGACTGACTCGAACTTATCATACATTCCCGGAGCGTTAATGCATTTGCCCGCAGAAGCTGAGCGTCTCTTCACTTCTATGTGATTGCATGGAAAAGTTTTTTTCATTGCTTCGAAACTCACCGGTCATTGGATAAATGCCACGATTTTGTCCCGCCCCCGGACGCTGAGCATCTCTGGGGGTGAATGGAGCTGTGGGCGGGTCTGGACGTGGAGCTTCTTCAAGATGATTGGAGGATCAGTCGAAAGGCTGAATACCGTTTTGATTGACAGCTATTTTGGGATCTACACCGTCACTTAATCACTTCAGTCCCATCGCGGATTTTGCGAGTGAAGTCGAGAGACAAACTGCTGCAACCCATTTCAGACCATTTTCTTGAAAAGGAACGGAGGGCAGAATTTATGTATAAATAAATTGACAAATTTTATGATGTAAACCGACAATGAGCTTCCCCTCTTTGAAAGACCAGCAACCGCCACTGTCCAACACCTAAATAATGTGCTGCTCTGTGGTGGTCCTGTGGGGGTCCTGACCATTGAAGAACAGGGTAAAAGGGGGCTAACAAAGCATGCAGAGAAACAGATGGACTACAGTCAGTAATTGTAGAACTACAAAGTGCTTCTATATGGTAAGTGGTGCTGATAAAATGGACCGTGAGTGTAGAAACAAGGAGGTGGTTTTAATGTTATGGCTGATCAGTGTATATGTGTGTGTGTGGGGGGGGCAGTTGTAGCCTAGCGATAAAGGTACCCTATATATATATATATATATATATATATATATATATATATATATATATATATATCCCAGTTAGCAAATTTGATATGGCCCGAATCTGGGCCACGTCCGGCACTTACTTGCGGCCCACATACCACGTGGAATGATGGCACAGATGAGGGCCAGATGCGGTTGCCGGAACTCGGCCGTTTTACAGCCATAAAAGGGCCACATCTCAGCCACCTTTAAACCAGCAGGGCCAGAAATGACCCACAACTCAACCACATGTAAAACAACTGGGCTGTTACCATGCCATACACTGTAAAAAATGTGGTGTTGAAATTACTTAAAAAAATTAAGGCAATAGTTTGCATAGATCTTTTTGAGTTGAATTAACTTTCTGTTTTATTAAGTAAATGGAACCTATCTAAGCCACTTAAAATATACTTAAATAAATTGTCACAGTATAACTAAAATCACTACGTTGAGTCAACTTAAATATTTTTAAGTTGAATCTACTCAGGTTTTGTAATAAACACAACTAAATAAAGTCAAAATGAAGGACTACAAATTCAAGTTGTACCAACTCATTTTTTTAAGTTCTACCAACATAGAAAGATCCATGCAAACTATTGCCTTACATTTTTTAAGTAATTCAGCAGCCGGTTGCCTTACATTTTCAAGTCAGCTTAACCTTTAGATTTTTAAGGTTGACTAAACATTTTACTTTTAGTTTACTAAACTGTGTTTTTTTTTTTTTTTTTACAAAAAAGTTACTAAATGTTTTTTACAGGCAAACGTTTTTTACATATCTGAACTGGCAGTTGGTAGCTCAGTGGTTAAGGTACTGGTCTAGATGCTGGTTCAAGCGCCACCACCACTAAGTTGCCACTGTTGGGGCCCTGAGCAGGGCCCTTAAACGTCAATTGCTTGTATTGTATTCAGCCACAATTGTAAGTCTATTTGAGTAAAAGCATCTGCAAAATGACAAAAATTTAAATGAATATGTTACGCTCTTAACAAGTAGCTATGAAAGAAATTTAAGACGATTTAAGAAAATTTTATTGAAATGTTTATTTGACTTCCACAACAGACATGTATTTTAAGCCATAAACCTGTGCCACTCCAGCAAAAGTATAATTAGCATCAATAAAAAAACTAGTTTTCCAGGTAAGCAGAGTCAGGATACAAACACGGCAATGGCCAGGAGCGCCCTTGGTAATGACACAATCTGTAATGTTTCAGTAGTACTTATGGACTGGGATTGCATTGCATATTAATCTGCAATAAAAAACACAAACAATTTTAAAATAATATATTTACATTTAAACAATATGATGATTTAGCTCTTGTTTAATAATCAATTAAGACATTCACAGTAAATCAGCTAAAGTTGAAGTATGTAAGCAAAATTCCAATTGCAAATTCCAAAATTGACAATAAGCATATTAATGTTTAAAAGTTTGCAACTATAGCTAACTATGAATACCATGACTAAAGCCCTACCTAATTCACAGTCGTGAAAATCACATCAAATGAGCCGCTTACTTACAATCATACCGCATCATAATTAAGTGTAACAGACTGTTTTGTAATGTGCTGTACCACAGACAAGTTTAGCTTATTAAGCTAACACAGTTAGCCCCAGGCCATTCAGACAAATGGGCATCATAACCCGCTAGCATGTCAGCTAACATCGCTCTCTGTGTACCGAAAATGGTTAAATTGTCACCGACAAGCCCAAATTTGCAAATAGATTACACTTGTACACCTTTATATAAATTAACAATTTGAAAAGAACTCGCACTCGTCTGCCATACAAAATTTGAAATTTTGGTTGAGAAAATACGTGAAACTAAAATGCTAGTAATTCCACTCATTATTCAGTCAGTTTATTGTTTATGCATTTGTTAAGTTTTAAACATAACTTGTATTATGTTGAATAGCTGAATACCGACCTCAGGGCAGGTCAGGGCGAAATCCAAAACTTCAGCGTCCTCGTCCGTTACAACTCAACTCGGAGAAGTGCGCATGCGCAGTCACAGAACGTAGAGCTTCTGATGCTCTTCTCTTCTTTGCTTCGTTCAGACAACTCAGATATTTTAGTCGGCTCAACTCAAAATTGGTATGATGTTGTACTAAAGCAAAAATAATGCGTGGAAAAAGTTTAAAATTTTAAGTTTGTCTAAAATAATGTCTTTTTAGGTTGGCCAAACTCAAAAATGTGAACAAATGTAACAAATTTTTGTTGTTGTTGTTGAACTGACTTATTATATTATGTTTAATTTACTAATGTGCTGAATCATTTTTTAGAGTATAGAAAGTGGGACATTACCATTTTTAATATAAGAGCCAGTATTACTGGCTCACTTAGTTTGCCAGTGGTGCCATGTCTTTGCCAGATGTGTTTTGGGACATGTGGGCCATATAAGCATTTCCTATATGTGGGCCACTTTTGGCTCATATGCTGTTTGCCGATGCCGTCAGGGAGCCGGCAGTGCCGTAACGTTGCCAGAAGTGGCCCACATCCGTATGCTATCTGGGATATATGGCTTTAACCAGATTTACCATCAGAGTGAGATTCTGGCCCGGTGAGACTCACTTCTAAAAATCAACCTTGAATAAAATCCAGCTGGAGAGACAAAGACTTTCTGAGGTTATTACTGCAGAAAAAAACTAACATTTAATCTGTAACTCAAAGCTCTTCTCTGAAGCTGCAAATAATGAATTCCTGGTAGCTGTCGAGCCAAAACCTGGTTCAGCCGAACATGATAGAGAGCTTCACTTCAGTCCTGAATCGAATCTCCTTATATCTCACTCATCATGAGTTTAAAGCCCCTGAAGAGAAGAAACAACAACACCCGGAAGGAACATCATTAAAACACACTCGCAGATCTGTCCTCTGAGTCCTGAGAGACCACACCGAACCACTGTGAACCCGAAATTAAATCTGATAAAAGAAGGTCTGTAGCCACCAATAACCCTTCCCTTCATTATCAATAAGTGAAATACACAGAATAGAATAAACTGTCTGGTACCATGCCCTTCCCAAGCTGCTACTAATTGCACAGATTACTTTACATTATTATTATTATTATTATTATTATTATTATTATTATTATTATTATTATTATTATTATTATATTAAGATAAGATACCGGTTACACTGTTCTGTTCTGCACTATTCAACTCATGTATATATCCATATGTTTTTCAACATGAACAACATGTGCTGCCTTCAAGACGTCGTCTTTTCCAAGGACGTCCAGCATTTTTCAACAAGCAAAACCACCTGCTGCACACATTACAAAGGCGTGGCTGCGGAAGAAGAGGGTACGGGTACTGGACTGGCCTGATGTTTCACCCTGCTTCTGGAGGAACATACTGTTTCAGTATGTACTTGTATAGAGCTAAAATGGCAATAAAAGCCTCTTCTGGACTTTTGACCTTCTGAACCATAAAGAAATGGTTTGAGAAGTTTAGTGTGGATGAACTTTAGTGACCTGAAGTTCCTCTACAGTATATTATTATCATCTCAATAATAATAATAATAATAATAATAATAATAATAATAATAAAAACTAGAGATTGCATTTCCGGAGAAAATGCGAGTGTGATTGCCGTGTGGCGGTCGGCGGGCATGCGCGCGTATCCCGACGCCGTTTCTAAGCCAGGTGGGGCATCGGCGGGCCGGACGGTTCAGAGTCGGAACGGCGTTGATATCTGGAAATGTCAAAAATGGGCGTGGCGGGCGGCCGGGTGTGCCCATCCAAAAATTACATCCATGTCCTGGTGTCATCAGTGGGCCGAATGATTTAGAGTTGGAACGGTGTTAATATCTCGAAATAGAAAAAAATGGGCGTGGCAGGTGGGCGGGGCTGCGTATCACTATGCTGTATCCAAGTCGGGGTGTCATCAGTGGGCTAAACAATTTAGAGTTGGAACGGTGTTGATATCTCGAAATATTAAAAAACGGGCGTGGCAGGTGGGCGGGGCTGCGTATGCCCATGCTGTATCCAAGTTGTCATTAACTGCCCGGATGATTTACAGTTGGAACGGCGTTGATATCTCGAAATTTCCAAGAAATGAATTGAAGTGAATGGGACAAAAAAACGGGCGTGGCGGGCGAACGGGAGGGTGGATCCAAAAGCTGTAAACAAGCATTGTTGTAATTTACGGGCCGGACGATTTAGAGTTGGAACGGTATCGATATCTCGAAAATTGTAGAAAAAAAAGCCAGAAAGATTGGCCAAAACCGGTAAAAAACGAGCGTGGCGGGCGAACGGGCGGGCGGATCCTAAAGCTTTCTTCAAGAAGTGACGTCAATAACGGGCCGGACGATTTAGAGTGCCTTTAGGCAATCACACTAATAATAATAATAACTGATAATTATTAATAATAATAATATAATAATAATAATAACTGATAATAATAATAATAATGATGACAATAATAATAATAATAATAATAACAGTGATAATAAAAAATTAAAAAATAAAAAATTATAATAATAATGATAATAATAATAATAATAAAAATTATAATAATAACAGTAATAATAATAATAATAATAATAATAATAATAACAATAACAGTAATAATAATAATAATAATAATAATACTAATAATAATAATAATAAACAGAGCAAATAGTAACAACAATGATTGTTTCTGTTGTTCGGAGTTCCTCACCGGTCTTGAGTTCCTCACTGATGAATCTGAGTAAGAGTACCTCAGAAGTACCTGTGGTGTTCCTGTTTTCTCTCGGCTGAGTGTTACTGCCTGTATGTGCTGTACGAAACATTTGTCTTGTGTTCCTTGTTCCTCTGTTATTTTTTTTTTCTTCCTGTAATTCTTCTGGTTCTGCCTATTTGTTGCAATAAAGAGATTTTAATTCTGGACGCGTCTTTTATTTAGCGTTTGCCATTGCGACGTTACAGAACGAGGCCCATGTTGTGCATCGCTCATTAGTGAGTGAAATTACAACATAATGATATATTGGTTTTGTTTTTTTTGGCTAACGCAGCAGCGGAATCCGAATCCAGACAGATTTTTTTGGCCAACGCATTTGTCTATATGGACAAAAGTATGGGGCAAAGTGAACCAGCCAATACAGTTAGTGACTGTATTGGGACAACAGTCACTAACAGGTGAAATAAATCAATTATATGAAGTTTAATTCCTAGTGGTTAAGGAACTGGACTAGAAATCCAAAGGTTGCTGGTTTAAGCCCCACCACTGCCAGGATGACACTGTTGGGCCCTTGAGCAAGGCCCTTAACCCTCAATTGCTTAGATAATATACTGTCAAAGTACTGTAAGTTGCTTTGGATAAAAAAAGCCCCACTCAACAGCTCTGGAATGAACTGGAACATCAACTGAATGGACACAAATTCCTACAGATGTACTTCAAAGTCTGGTGAGAAGCGGCTGTTGTTCTAGCTGAAAGATCAAACAGACGTCACTCCGACCAGCTCATGATCAAATGTCCACATACTTTTGGCTGTATTAAGTTTTAGTAAACCTGAACTAAACTGTTCTACATTCATATGATCAGAACCTGAAAGAACGTGATTGTTCAGGTCCATCAGATCTTCTAATGGTAGGAGCTTCACACTGCACAGTAAAACAAGCTTCATTAGCAGGTTCTCCATCTGGTCCGTCAGCTTCTCATTGGAGCTTCTGCGTCCATCAGCGTTTCATTTATGGTCCTGCTCACTGCATCTTCTCCTCTATAAAAGCTGTAAAGAGCTGCTGAGCAGTTAGGAAACCCGACACACCCACCCGACCGAATCACGACACCATCGAGGGACGTAAAATAAAGTATGCTTTAGTGGTGCGTGGTAACTCAGCGGTTAAAGTAGGTCCTGGGTTCGATTCCCAGGTGGAGTGGTCCAGGTCCTTTCTGTGCTCCGGTTTCCTGGTTTAACCGCTGTACTACCCACTGCCTAATCGTTTTTATGTGTATACATTTAACTATATGACCAAAAGTATTTGGACGCCTGATCATAAGCTTGTTGGACGTCTTGTTCCAGCAACAAACAGTATTCAAACAGAGTGACCCTCTATGTGATGCTTTCAGCTAGAACAACAGCCGCTCTTCTGAGAGGCTTCTTACAAGATCTTAAAGTATGTCTGTGTATGGGAATTTGTGCCCATTTAGTCAAAAATGAGAGCATTTGTATGAACGGGTGCTGATCTCAGGGCTCTGTGCAGCTTTTATTCACGTCTTTATAGAGCTCGCTCATGCTGGAACAGGAAAGGACCTTTCCTAAACTGTTGCTACAAAGCCAAAAGCAATAAAAAAGCCTTTGAATCCATGATGGCATCACAAAGTGTCACAAATTATCATCTGCAAAGAGAAAATGACATTATCAGCATCACTGAGAAAAGCACGGAGCTAATGATGCATCACGAGCTGAATGAAATGAGCTTCTTATTCTTATTATATACAAAACTTCAAAGGAACGTGAATAAAAGCACCACACGGTCTCCACATCACACCAGACGCAGTAAAATCTTCCTCAGAGAAGAAGATCCGACCCCGTCCTCATCCTCCCGTCCTGCGTTTATATCACAGCTCAACACGTACGAGCTCTAAACAGCAGCGAGTCTCTTCACGGCTCCGTCTCGAACCCGAACCAGCTATAAGCGCCGACTGATGTATTAACCGCAAGCCGAATCGAGCCGCTGAGTTATTACGGCACCATCAGGAGCTTCTACAGCCGCTCCCGGTCCTCAATTCCACCGGAGTAAAACTCCACTCATCGTGGGTCCGGCGATCAATTCCACAGCAACGTAAAGGAACCGTGATTTATGATCCTCCAGCGCTCCAGCACCTCCGCCAGGTAATAGAGTCAGGACGGATAGCAGCACAGTAAAGACCCTTTGTCTTTAATAGATGGCATCATTATTAAATAAACATTAAAGACACTCCTGACGGCTGTCCAACACAGTGGGTCGAGTTTGAGGGAGGGTTAGAATAGGATGGGGTTTCTACAATGACCCACTGATTCACATCACAACGACATTTATAAACAAACAAAAGAACACAACAGTATTAAGGGAGAACAAAAAAACTAGGAAAAAACTCATAACTAAAAATAAAATTAAAAAATAAATAAATGAATAAAAACCACTGCATTATCTTAAACAAATTAATAAACAAAACCACTGCATTATCTTAAACAAATAAATAATAACAAATAAATAAATAAATAAGTAAATAAATAAACAACCACTACATTATCTCAAACAAAAATAAATAAATAAATAAAACCACTGCATTACCTTAAACAAAATAAATAAATAAATAAATAAATAAATAAATAAATAAAACCACTGCATTATCTTACACAAAATAAGTAAATAAGTAAATAAATGAATAATTAAAAAAATAAAAATAAAAAAATAAAAAATAAAAATAAATACACTGCATTACCCTAAACAAAATAAATAAATAAATAAATAAAATTACTGCATTATCTTACACAAAAATAAATAAATGAATAAATAAATAAATAAATAAATACATAAATACATAAATACATAAATACATACATACATACATACATACATACATAAATACATAAATAAATAAATAAAACCACTGCATTATCTTAAACAAAGTGGCCAGGAGCATTATCTGTGTGATCGACCTTTAAATATATTGATTTTTATGTTTTTTTTTGTTTTAGTTAATGCAGTGTTTTAAAACTTTTTTTTGTTAATTCATGCAGCATTTTAGATTTTTTTCCTTTGTTTCTTAAATGCAGCATTGTTTTTTTAATGTCTTTCATTTCATTTAAAACAGCTCTTTTAAAATGTATTTCGTTTTTTAAATGCAGTGTTTTTAAAATGTACCTTTTTTTTTTTTTTTCTTTTTTCAGTTAATGTATTTTTGATAATGTTTTGTGATCTCCCTTAATACCGTTGTGTTCTCAGCTTTTGTTTGTTTTGTAAATGTTGATGTGATGTGACTCAGTGGTCCATCGTAGGTTTCTCTTTGTTGCAGCTGTGAAATGTGACCTAGGGGTCTGATCGAGGCACCAAAACGGCCCTCTGTGGCAGTTAAGGGGGCGGATGCTTGTTCGCCGCTCTCTTCAGCCAGTGCAGGAGTGGTGCAAGAGGCTGCAATAAATAATTAGACATGACTAAACTGGGGATCATTATTCTGATTCATGTCTGTATGGATGGAACAAGTAAAATGCTGGAGAAAAATCTTTAAACAGGAAAAGTTTAGGATGTTCAGGAAGTTTGAGGATTGTTTACATTACCCATAATGCTTTGTGCTGCTGCTCTCTGTGTTTAATTAAGCTGAATGTCAGGAATCCTGAACGACTGTTCTGCATGTTGACGTCTGAAGGTTGATGTGATTAGTGTGAGCAGTAACGAAGCTCCTGACTGCTAATGAAGAAAGAGGAGCGACCAGGATTAAACCGTCCAAATACTTTAGTTTACTATGATTTATAAACTGTTTACCCTCATTTATACACTGTTCAGCTGAACAAGCTGGATTATGTGGGAAAAAAATACAACCCCAAATCAGAAAAAGTTGGGACAGTATGGAGAATGTAAATAATGAAAACAGAGTTTCTTACATTTACTTTGACTTTTATTTAAGTGCAGACAGGATGAACGGATGAACCTGAGATATTTCATGTTTTATCTGCTCAAATTAATTTCATTTATTAATAAACATCCATTCCTGCATTTCAGGCCTGCAACACATTCCAGAAAAAATTGGGACGGGGGCAGTGGTGTATAGTAACGAAGTAATAATACTTCGTTACAGTACTTAAGTAGTTTTTTTAAGTATTTGTACTTTACTGGAGTATAAAAATTTTCGGCAACTTTCACTTTTACTCCACTACATTTTCTATAGATCTTTTACTCCGTTACATTCGCTGTATGTAAATTCGTTACTCGTTACTACAGAATGAAGGTAAATGATGTGAGATGTGTGACGGGCTGCACGCTGGTTTGGTGAATCTGCGCTTGTGAGTTAGACAGTGGTTAAACACATTAATGCGCATGTGCAAATGTTCTCTAAACGTTCTCTAAATATGGACATTTCAGAAGCTCCAACACTGATGTAAGTTAACAATGATTAATAAAATAAAGCTGCAGCATCAGCGGTTTTTTAATATTATTAGCATTAACATTGTTCAGATATCTACCTTCCATTTTTACCGATTACATTCGAACCACAAATAAAACGTTTCATAAATCATTAAATTTGTTTGGAATTCATTGACTGCAAAACTCACGAAGACACGTCCATTATTTTTAAAACTCACCTGCGGACAAATATTTCCTCACATAACTTCTGTATTAGACCGGCAGAGGAGAGATTCATGGTGCTGAGGAACATGCAGCACGTCTTTAACCCTTTAATCATCTCAACAAGAACTCAACTTATACAACTTATTATTCATGATTTTTCAGCTGTTGGCTTCAAGTTAGAAATTGTGTTTCTTAAAGTAAGAATACCAATATTTTTTTAGTTTAACACATGCCATTCAGTGAGTACTGTATTTATTAATATTTTGATTTAAAATAATGGTTGAACAGATCATTAAAGGGATAAAAGTGCCACACGTCTTGTTAAACTCTCTTGAGTTTTGCTTTAAATTCATTATGCCAAAATTATTTTTTTGTTATTGAAATATACTACCCAAATAAAAAAATGGGACAGTAAAATGCTAATAAAATAGATGCAGTGTTTCTTACATTTACATCGACTCACATTCTAAACACGTTGGAACAGGAACATTTAGGGCTAGTAATAAGTTAAAAAAAACAACTAAATAATGTCATGATTTCAAACAGGTGATGTCAACAGTTGATTATGATCATGAATTGGCACAAATCATGTTCAGATGAAAGGAAGAAAACAGGTTAATTGTTAAGGTGCTTTACAGGCTTAAAAGAACAATCTTTATATTTAAAATGACCGCTTCCATTTATACTAACAGCATTTACTTTTACTTCTACTTTTAATACTTAAGTACATTTAATATCAAATTACTTTTGATACTTAAGTACATTAAACATCAGATACTTTTAGACTTTTACTTAAGTAATATTCTAAAAGGTGACTTTTACTTCTATCAAAGTAAATTTCTGGTAAGATACTTGTACTTTTACTCAAGTATGGCCTTTCGGTACTTTATACACCACTGGACGGGGGCAATTTAGGGCTAGTATTGAGGTGAAAAAACTAAATATTAATAACAGGTGATTGTAATGATGGTTTGGTACAAAAGCAGCATCCAGGAAAGGCTGAGAGTCTCTGATGAGTAAAGATGATCAGAGGATCCAGTTTGTCCACAAATGTGTGAGAAAATGATTGAAATGTTTAAAAACAATGAACCTCAAAGAAAGATCAGAAGGGATTTGCATGTTCTCCCTCTACAGTGCAGAATATCATTAAACCATTCAAGGAATCAGGAGGAATTTCAGTCTGTAATAGCTTAATCTGAACGCTCGTGATCTTCCATCCCTCAGACGCATCAAGAACCTCCACTCAACACTAGCTGATATAACCACATGGGTGAGGGATTAGTTTATCAAACCTTTATCAAGCTCTACAATACAGAGTTACTGCACAAATCATACTTAACACTTTACTGTGCATAAAAGAAGTCTTATGTTAATCATGTCCAGTAGCGGGGTCGACTTCTCTGGGCTCGGAGGTATTTAGGATGGACCATCACACAGTGGAAACATGTATTGTGGTCAGATGAATCAGCATTCCAGGACTTTTTTGGAAAAAATGGACAAAGACAAAAAGGATCCAGACTGTTATCAGTGACAAGTCCAAAAGCCAGAGTCTGTCATGGTATGGGGGGGTGTCAGTACCAGGGTCTGTCATGGTATGGGGTGTGTATCAGTGCCAGGGTCTGTCATGGTATGGGGTGTGTATCAGTACCAGGGTCTGTCATGGTATGGGGGTGTATCAGTGCCAGGGTCTGTCATGGTATGGGGTGTGTCAGTGCCAGGGTCTGTCATGGTATGGGGTGTGTCAGTGCCAGGGTCTGTCATGGTATGGGGGTGTGTTAGTACCAGGGTCTGTCATGGTATGGGGGTGTGTCAGTGCCAGGGTCTGTCATGGTATGGGGGTGTGTCAGTACCAGGGTCTGTCATGGTATGGGGGTGTGTCAGTACCAGGGTGTATCATGGTATGGGGTGTGTCAGTGCCAGGGTCTGTCATGGTATGGGGGTGTGTTAGTACCAGGGTCTGTCATGGTATGGGGGTGTGTCAGTGCCAGGGTCTGTCATGGTATGGGGGTGTGTCAGTACCAGGGTCTGTCATGGTATGGGGGTGTGTCAGTACCAGGGTGTATCATGGTATGGGGGTGTGTCAGTACCAGGGTCTGTCATGGTATGGGGGTGTGTCAGTACCAGGGTCTGTCATGGTATAGGGGTGTGTCAGTGCCAGGGTCTGTCATGGTATGGGGGTGTGTTAGTGCCAGGGTCTGTCATGGTATGGGGGTGTGTCAGTACCAGGGTCTGTCATGGTATGGGGGTGTGTCAGTACCAGGGTCTGTCATGGTATGGGGGTGTGTCAGTGCCAGGGTCTGTCATGGTATGGGGGTGTGTTAGTACCAGGGTCTGTCATGGTATGGGGGTGTGTCAGTACCAGGGTCTGTCATGGTATGGGGGTGTGTCAGTGCCAGGGTCTGTCATGGTATGGGGGTGTGTTAGTGCCAGGGTCTGTCATGGTATGGGGGGGTGTCAGTACCAGGGTCTGTCATGGTATGGGGTGTGTATCAGTGCCAGGGTCTGTCATGGTATGGGGTGTGTATCAGTACCAGGGTCTGTCATGGTATGGGGGTGTATCAGTGCCAGGGTCTGTCATGGTATGGGGTGTGTCAGTGCCAGGGTCTGTCATGGTATGGGGTGTGTCAGTGCCAGGGTCTGTCATGGTATGGGGTGTGTCAGTACCAGGGTCTGTCATGGTATGGGGGTGTGTCAGTGCCAGGGTCTGTCATGGTATGGGGTGTGTCAGTACCAGGGTCTGTCATGGTATGGGGGTGTGTCAGTACCAGGGTCTGTCATGGTATGGGGTGTGTCAGTACCAGGGTCTGTCATGGTATGGGGGTGTGTCAGTACCAGGGTCTGTCATGGTATGGGGGTGTGTCAGTACCAGGGTCTGTCATGGTATGGGGGTGTGTCAGTACCAGGGTCTGTCATGGTATGGGGGTGTGTTAGTACCAGGGTCTGTCATGGTATGGGGGTGTGTTAGTACCAGGGTCTTTCATGGTATGGGGGTGTGTTAGTACCAGGGTCTGTCATGGTATGGGGGTGTGTCAGTGCCAGGGTCTGTCATGGTATGGGGGGGTGTCAGTACCAGGGTCTGTCATGGTATGGGGGTGTGTCAGTACCAGGGTGTATCATGGTATGGGGGTGTGTCAGTACCAGGGTCTGTCATGGTATGGGGGTGTGTCATTACCAGGGTCTGTCATGGTATGGGGTGTGTCAGTACCAGGGTCTGTCATGGTATGGGGGTGTGTTAGTACCAGGGTCTGTCATGGTATGGGGGTGTGTCAGTACCAGGGTCTGTCATGGTATAGGGGTGTGTCAGTGCCAGGGTCTGTCATGGTATGGGGGTGTGTTAGTGCCAGGGTCTGTCATGGTATGGGGGTGTGTCAGTACCAGGGTCTGTCATGGTATAGGGGTGTGTCAGTGCCAGGGTCTGTCATGGTATGGGGGTGTGTTAGTGCCAGGGTCTGTCATGGTATGGGGGTGTGTCAGTACCAGGGTCTGTCATGGTATGGGGGTGTGTCAGTACCAGGGTCTGTCATGGTATGGGGGTGTGTCAGTGCCAGGGTCTGTCATGGTATGGGGGTGTGTCAGTACCAGGGTCTGTCATGGTATGGGGGTGTGTCAGTGCCAGGGTCTGTCATGGTATGGGGGTGTGTTAGTGCCAGGGTCTGTCATGGTATGGGGGTGTGTCAGTACCAGGGTCTGTCATGGTATGGGGGTGTGTCAGTGCCAGGGTCTGTCATGGTATGGGGGTGTGTTAGTACCAGGGTCTGTCATGGTATGGGGGTGTGTTAGTACCAGGGTCTGTCATGGTATGGGGGTGTGTCAGTACCAGGGTCTGTCATGGTATGGGGGTGTGTCAGTGCCAGGGTCTGTCATGGTATGGGGGTGTGTTAGTGCCAGGGTCTGTCATGGTATGGGGGGGTGTCAGTACCAGGGTCTGTCATGGTATGGGGTGTGTATCAGTGCCAGGGTCTGTCATGGTATGGGGTGTGTATCAGTACCAGGGTCTGTCATGGTATGGGGGTGTATCAGTGCCAGGGTCTGTCATGGTATGGGGTGTGTCAGTGCCAGGGTCTGTCATGGTATGGGGTGTGTCAGTACCAGGGTCTGTCATGGTATGGGGGTGTGTCAGTGCCAGGGTCTGTCATGGTATGGGGTGTGTCAGTACCAGGGTCTGTCATGGTATGGGGGTGTGTCAGTACCAGGGTCTGTCATGGTATGGGGTGTGTCAGTACCAGGGTCTGTCATGGTATGGGGGTGTGTCAGTACCAGGGTCTGTCATGGTATGGGGGTGTGTCAGTACCAGGGTCTGTCATGGTATGGGGGTGTGTCAGTACCAGGGTCTGTCATGGTATGGGGGTGTGTTAGTACCAGGGTCTTTCATGGTATGGGGGTGTGTTAGTACCAGGGTCTGTCATGGTATGGGGGTGTGTCAGTACCAGGGTCTGTCATGGTATGGGGGTGTGTCAGTACCAGTGTCTGTCATGGTATGGGGGTGTGTCAGTGCCAGGGTCTGTCATGGTATGGGGTGTGTCAGTACCAGGGTCTTTCATGGTATGGGGGTGTGTCAGTGCCAGGGTCTGTCATGGTATGGGGGTGTGTCAGTGCCAGGGTCTGTCATGGTATGTGGGTGTGTCAGTACCAGGGTCTGTCATGGTATGAGGGTGTGTCAGTACCAGGGTGTGTCATGGTATGGGGGTGTGTTAGTACCCTTGGTAAAGGTCATTTACACTCTGTGATGTTAGAGCAACATGTGCTGCCTTCAAAAGCAGTCTTTTCCAGGGACGTCAAGCATTTTTCGATGCAAAACCACCTGCTGCACACAGTAAAACGGCGTGGCTGCGGAAGAAGAGGGTACGGGTACCGGATTGGCCCGCCTGCAGTCCTGACCTGTCCTCAATAAAGAAAGTGTGGAACATTGGACAATAAAGCTCTACATGGTTACATGAATAAAAACCCAAATGCGTTCTGTTTATAGTGGTTTACATGCAGTCCCAACTTTTTGGATTTATTTAAATATTTCAGGTTTACTCCAGCACCGAGTGTGAGATGTTCCTTCAGTATTTATTAGGACGGTGGGTGCAGTTTGATGTGAAGCAGCAGGGTTTAGATAACGAAGCGTCCACACTGACACTAACGATGGAGCTTCAGACTGAATCAGTGAAGCAGAACCAGACGGAGGTGAAAGATTCAGGACGTTCTGCTCTACTGGAGATTCTAATGTAGCTCAGTGCTGGATCTCTGAAGGAGAACATGCTAAACATCCAGAGTGACCCTCTCACAACACGTCATCAGGTCGCACACATAAACACTCACACATTCACACACATAAACACACACTCACATAAATACACACACATAAACACACTCACATAAATACACACAAACACACATTCACACACAAACACACACTCACATAAATTCACACACACAAACACACATTCCCACAAACACACTCACACAAACACACACTCACATAAATACACACACACTCACACAAACACACATTCACACAAACACACTCACACAAACACACACTTACATAAACACACGCATAAAAACATAAACACACTCACACATTCACACACACAAACACACAATCACATAAATACACACACAAACACACACTTACATAAACACACACATAAAAACATACAGTAAACACACACACATTCACACACATAAACACACTCACATAAATACACACAAACACACATTCACACACAAACACACACTCACATAAATTCACACACACAAACACACATTCCCACAAACACACTCACACAAACACACACTCACATAAATACACACACACTCACACAAACACACATTCACACAAACACACTCACACAAACACACACTTACATAAACACACGCATAAAAACATAAACACACTCACACATTCACACACACAAACACACAATCACATAAATACAAACACATAAACACACTTACATAAATACAAACACATAAACACACTCACATAAATACAAACACATAAACACACTTACATAAACACACGCATAAAAACATAAAAACAGTAAACACACACACATTCACACACATAAACACACACTTACACAAACACACACATAAAAACATACAGTAAACACACACACATTCACACACAAACACACTCACATAAATACATACACAAACACACACTTACATAAACACACACATAAAAACATAAACACATTTAAACAAACACACTCACAAACATAAGCACACACTCACATAAACACTCACTCAAATAAACACACACACATTAACACACTCACATAAACACTCACTCAAATAAACACACACACATTAACACACTCACATAAACACACACTCACATAAACACACACTCACATAAACACACACTTACATAAACACACACATAAACACACATTCACACGCTTACATAAAAAACACACTTACATAAACTCACACACAAACACACATAGAGTCGTGTGTGTGTGTGTTTGTGTGTGTGTGTGTGTGTGTGTGTGTGTTTACAATGCTGAAGGTTTTTTGAATTGTAGATCTTGTTGATAATGGGAGACTGAGATTCACAATCAACACACTAATGAACACCGTAACTACAGACATACTCACTTTCCATCTCATCAACTCAACAGTTATACACGACTTGTGCCAAGTTCAAACTACACGACTTTCCAAGTGGTCGGGTCGCTGTACAGTTCACACTACACGACTGGATCTCTTGTAATCGGGAGTCTTTCAGGTCGTTGTGTATTTCACACTACACGACTGATGGGTGATAGGGGGTCACACACTACA